>NC_057775.1:12497059-12681545 GCF_014825855.1 Bombus pyrosoma | reverse complement strand
AGGTATTTTCATTTATGATATAAATTTTATAATTCCATAGTAACTAATTTTTTTTTTATTTAATAATTTCAATTCACAATTTGTCCAATTTGGACATTTGGTGAATTCTTTTAGCTGTTTGATTATCGTGTGTGTGGCTACCCCCAGCGGGGTACCATCTTCGTGTTTGTTAGGTTATATCCTTTGTGAATAGTAACTAATATTTTCTTTTATTTCTACTTCAAGTGCGTCACGGTATATTTCTAGAATGACAAATACCTTTGCTCGATATTTTTTATATAAAAGCACGTCATTAGAAAAACACATGCACAACATAAATCATCTATCACACACGGTGCATTATGCATAACCAGGTGAATAACCCCAGCTTTTAACCCTTGTAGAAGCAAGATGAAGAAGAGGAACGCGAAGCGAGCTCATTGGCTATGGTACGCAACCCTTGGCCTCTCATTGCTCGTCTTTTTCTCTTCATAAACTTCGTGTCCTTTCTGTCTGTCTCTGTCTGTCTGTCTGTCTCTCTCTCTCTCTCTCTCTGACCGACATTCATATTTAAGCTGCGTTCCTCCTAATTAGGCCGCCATCTTGACAAGCTCTAAATTCACAAGCATTGTTCTGGTCGGGCCAAGTCATGCTTTCGGTCCTTCTCTTTTGGGAATGGCCAGCGAATATTCCAGACTTTCCGTCATTTCCCTTAATATCGACTATAAAAATACGTATTGTTCCCTTTAGGCGTTACGTCTTTCTCAATTAATCGACGCACCGCCAAGTATTTTTGCTTTGGCCGCATTGAAACGTGATGTCGGATTATTGGAATTTTAATATTTTGCGAGAGTTTGCATTTGGCGAAGATAAGTTTTGTAATTCCCTTAGATGCGAATTCCTTTGAGTAGAAATCATTTTCAATTATTCGTTATTCTAAACTATATTATTAATTACGCGGGCAATGCTTTAACAGTACTACGGCGAACTATTCGCGTTACCATAATCCTCCGAGACGTTCATGAACTTGTTGAGTGATTGTTAAGCAGAGTGGGTAATGAGATCTCGAAAGCATGGACACTTTAACCGTCCTTCCCGGTGTGTATCCGCCAAGAGTTAACGACGTTGCGCAACGATGCTTCAGCGTGAATGCTTTTTAATGGTTTTCGTCGTTAAGCGCGGCTACGTCGGAGAAGAAAATGAAAATCATCCTATCGACGTTCATGTTCGTGGTAAAGCGAAGTCTCGCCTGAAATATTTCAAAGAAGTATAACGCGGAGTTCTTGCATCGATGATGAACAACTTCATCGGAAGTACAAAAATGAGCATTAACCACTTTTGACGAGTAAGTTTCTTCGTTAGTAGACTTCTCTCGGCAGCTTGTTGTTCCTCAAAATCTTCTGTATCACATTAATTTTTTGAACTCGTGTGATACGAACAACTTTAGTCGAATATTAAACCAAACTTATTAATTCTTAGAAATAAATAAAATTAATTCTTAGAAATCTTCTTTTAAAGTAGTTCCATGAGAATTTCTGAAATATTCGTTAAGAAATACCTACAGATACAACCTACGAAATGATTTACATTCTCATAATATTTCAATAAGAATGAACATCAAATTCCTACAACAATGGGTTCTAAAGGAGGTAAAAAAGGTAAGAACCCTCAAAATAACCATATCCAGGATTAACATTATCCGATGTACATAACCAACCTGAAACTTCAATTCCGCGTCCTTTGTAAGGAGGACGGCAACCTCAACCAAAAGAAACCCTCGACACCCACCATTTCCCCAACTTCGTCTCGAGTAGTGGGACGATCGTAGAAATTACCAGCTCGCAAACAGGATTCGTATGCGTCGCGACGAGTCGAGATATCGAGGAAAGGGATCCCTGAGAGCGGAATTGGACCGCGAGGGTCTGCCACGCAAGCGTTCCGCCAGTTTCCAACTGGAAGTAATACTCGCTCCCTGGCATCGAGATGCCGGCTGACGTCCTCGAGGCTGCATCAGGGAGTATGATAGGGTGGTCCCGACCGAGACTCGGTGTAAACTACGATTTGCATTCGGAACAATGTTCGAGCCCGGGTCAATCCAACTGGCCTGTGTTTCCACGTGTCGGGAAACGTCCCACCTCCAACTCGCCGTATTTACGAAACGGTCTAACTTATCCTCCTCACTCCGTTCTCTCTCTCTGTTATCGAACAATCCACGGACGTGGACCGAAAATTGCTCTGGGTTATCGTCGTGCGTCTTTCCAGAGGCCGAATATATTTCTCTGGTCGAGCAATTACTTGCTGGTTATTGTTGTGAAACACGCGCTTTTATCTTGAGACTACGTATTTGTGAATGGTATATCAGTATGTGTCCATGTGGATAGATAACGCGGTTTAAGATGGGTGCGTTTAATAAATTTTGTTATTTTCCGTAGTCAGTATAATGGTTCTGTGATTTATTAGCGCGCAGTTCAGTTTAATTCTGCACCAACAACATTTACAGTAGATACAAAAAGCATTTGCACATACTCATATTTGCTAATGAAACGATATTTTTATTACGACACGTCTTTATTATTACAGCTTGGTCTATATAGCACGAAGATTAGCTCAAAAATTTGATTCTTCAGTAATTGGCCATCGGTCAAAGTTTAGAAATTAAAATTAATTGACGATAAAAATATCATCCTGTCGTGTTTCTTACAACGTATAATTAACCAAGTTACAACTTTTTCAACATTGCAATTCGAGTAAAAGTTCCTCTACATCGACTCACCGCGTGTTAATTACATGTTTTAAGATTAACAAGTTTCGTTGGCATTCGTTTGCTGAAAAAATAAAGAGAGAAAGAGAAAGAAAGAGAGCTGACATCGCAGTTACTCCGTTTCGTGGTGCGTGATGAACTGTAAGCATCGGTAAACTCGAAACTGAGCTGTCGGCCTCTAATGGGCCGCAATTAGTAGGCTTCGTGACGATCGGCCCCTAACTCCTGACTCTTTCCTAATTACTGGGTATCATACTCGCGCAATCATCGTATGATGTTTATAAAAAACACAGGACGTCGTATTTTTACTCATTTCAAAAATTGATATACAACTCGTTGTTTATCTATTTGTCGTTCGATAAAAAGCGAAAACGAAGAAAATCAGTGTTTCTTTAAAAAAATATTCCAGATGATGAAGATGTAAAGTAAAAATCATTGCAATTGCGATTACCAAGCTTATTAACAGTCGTAATATGCATAATAATATTTTACAACTTATTTTTCTCGTTCGCGCAGGAATCGCTAATACACGACGAAGAAAATATGAATACAAAAGTGGAATCGAGTGGAATAATCGGGGCTACTCGATACCAATGAATAGAAGTCTTTTATCGTTTCTAAAAATAATAACAGTACGCAATCGATATAGAGATGTTGGTGAGCAAGTGAATGCATTAACGCCATTCGATATTCCTGATATTAATTCAAGCACGGATTTCATGGGAGAGCCAGTGTTTGCCAATTCATCCCTCTTCGGAATAACAAATGTGCGAAAGATTGTTACTGTCACTGATACATGGGAGCATGTCGCGTATGAAAATACAATTGACGAGAATCGATCGTCGCCTGTTCGTAGTCGTTGGCCATTTTTAATCGTTCCGGAAATGTTGAATTCGTTATTGGATTTCATAAAAAATGATTGTTTCGGGGATTCTGTGTGCACTAACGTTGCAATGGAGAATGTAAAATAAAATATCAAGAGAGTATTACACATTTTGTAAATTCTACAATTGAAATGTCTACGTTTTAATGAAACTGAAAATCCCGGGAAAATATGTTGGAAGTTCTATTCGTTGTAACAGAATAGTCGGAGCAAGTCGATCGTTGTAATTGAGAACAAATAACAGAATGTTTCTCTCAATTTACCAAAGACCTAGTACATAATTTAGTCGATGAATAATTGACGAAAAACAATTAACACGCGCCTTTCCGCGCTGAAACCGTGGCTCATATTTCATTCCACGTGGACATTTCGCGCTGACAACCATTCGCAATTAGCGTGGCAACAGATGGCTCACGAGCTTTGGGAAACCGTTTTCGCGTTAATTTCGAATTAAAAAGTTCGATTCTCATCAAGGGGAAAAATAGAAAATTATTTGATTCCGACTGTTCTATTACTGTACAATTTTTTATAACTCTATGAATATTGATTCTTATAGAAATATATAGAAAAAATTTTACATTTTAATTAAAGCACAGGTTCCTCTTTTTAGTTCAAGTAATTAAATTTGGCGAAAGATTATATGTACTAAAATAAAATATAACATTAAATACATAAAGAAATGAAATCACATATACGTGGCCGGATAAAACCTCTCATTCATTTGTTCATTTTCTCTCAAATTTCTAACGTTTCATATACATTTCGTTTCATTTACATAAATGCATAAATCTTATTTGAAGGTTTTACATTGCTGAAAACTCAATTTTTCTTTATTATCATTCAGTACCGTCTCCTTGGACCAAAAAACGATTCAATCGACGAGCATACCACTGACCCATACAAACGAGAGCCAGATATTACGTCCGACAACAACAAACACGATGATCGAACCTCTCTATCCCTTTGTGCTGGTTACTTGGGTTTTTCACTCGCAAGAGGGTCTTGTTAGCGGCCGGATATAATAACACACGGGTCGCGCGAGCCACTGACTTCTAATCGGGACGAGTGGCCTGGTCGTGGCGAGCGTGCTTTGAGTGGTTCATCTCCATGCAATGAAATCTAGTGGTTCAATCTGGAGGTACTGGCCAGCCACAGGGTTGTTTGTGTTCGATCGTGTTAGCTCGGACCGGTACACGAGCACCATTCATCGCAGAGAGAAGCGCTCTCGTACAACGCAGAATGCTTTCTGGTCGAATGGGAATTCACCTGGTCTCGTCCTATTAACTGTCCAGTTAGATGCGGTTCCTTTTAGTCAAAAGTATTTTTACTGACCAGCAAGACACTGTGAAGTATTATTCGTGCATATTTCTTTCAGAATTTGTTAACACCGAAACAGTTTGTAATAAGTGAGAACAGTTGTGAGCAGGAAAAGATTCTAAAAGCAAAGATGTATCGAGAAACGGGAATATTTTTCGTTTGACGTTTCCTTTACGATAATACGTCGTTACGATGATACGTGACGTTAAAAATACGTGGAATGTACATGCACATTGCTAACTTCTAAAACAAAGTGTGGCATGTGGCATGGAGTTTCGACGGCTTCCATTTCAGACTTGACGTTTCAAACTTCCATTTCAAACGTTTTTCAAAAACGAGATCCCGAACGAAAAAATTCTCTCCTATATTTTCGATTTACTTTCGAGTGTAAAGTAACACCTTACTCGGTAGTGCCATTCTGTATAGTAACCTGTGAGTTTGTCTAGTGCATGTGTACAGCACGAATTTTCAAGCTCGTTGCTATTCTAACGTAAAAGCTATATCCAATCTAATACCCGGATCCCAAAAACGTTACAAACTTTTCCTAATTTTTCCACTATTTTAAACCAACTTTAAATACCAACGTAAGAAAAACAAACGCAAGAAACCCAAGCATTCACCGTCTACCATCCAAATCGCACGAAAGATAAAACCTCACCACCCTTCTTAATCACACTTTTTCCATTTAATCATTTCTTCGGGGCGGCAACCAGGCGAACTTCACTTATTCCGAGCTTCGGAGAAAAAGCACGAAGGAATAAAAACCGCGTTGCACATCACACGACGACCACGTGATTAATCGTCCTTCCTTGAATAACGACGTTTCTTCCTTCGCAAATGACCATGCGTTCACCTAACTCAAACGTAAGAGGAAATTGTGGAAGAAGGTCGCGGGTCCAGCCACAAAGAAGCCCATTAGAATGAAATGGGTCAATTAACCAGATTCGTATCCTGCGGTGAGTATCTCTGCGTGACATAAGGTGGCAAAAGGGAGCATGCCACTTGACCCTGTCGAGATATCACGGTAGCAACACGAACGAAAAGAGATGTGAAGGGCGAACGAGAGGAGGAATGGCAGGAGCTTCGTGTTACCGAGACACCAGTCGTGCTTTACCACGGGGAAGGTCGAGTGTGTACGACGGAGGAAGACAGACAGAACTAGGAGGGAGACACCGAGGCGAAGCTTGGCTTAATTGGAGACGAGAGGAGGCTCGTAATTTCACGTCGCGACGCGAGGGCACCGGTGGCCAGGCGCCAGTAATTTGTAATCCGTATGCTTAGACATCGACTACGCCCCTGACAAACTGAGATCAAGGTATTAAAGGGGTGGGATCGCGCGTGGCGTGGCATAACCGAATACGACGAAGAATCGATGCGATACGATTCGGGTTACATGCCTTGAGATTACTGACAGTCGTTTTACGGGTAATATTTTCATCGACACGTTCATCTTCATTCAGAGAGAACGATAAAGCATTGATTTGTAGATGAACGTATAGCGTAACAGAAGTAAAATGGTGTCGATGAAATGATCGCTTGTACGTCGCCGATACATCTAGTCGCGGTGTTTCTGATGCGAATTCAAAATCGTCCATTTGCAGTTTGTTTACCTTGGGGAGAAAAATTGAGAATCGCATCGGGAACGATTTTCTATGACGGAATTGAAATAAAATTGATAACGTGCAGAGTGAACGATGGTTAGTTCGTTCAATTTATTTCGGTCTTCCTTGTTTTTCGAGAGGGGAGAACTTCCGTTCAATAGCGTAGACGTGTTCTATAGAACGATGAATGTTTACTTGCTGATTTATGTAAAGGGAAGGTTTGAATGAGAAATTGGTTCCAGTTGATTTTGGTAAATCGAACGATGGGATTGTTAGTTATTAAGAAAACAGAAAATCGGAACAAAATTGTCGCCAATCCGATTTATGTGTTGACACAACTGAGTTTATAACAGAGATGTTGGAGAAAACTTTAATTACTATCTTTTGTTGAAAACGATCGTTAGAACTATCAAAGACTATTAAAAATGTCAAAAAATAGAAATTCTTCAAGGGACATGATCACAATTTAAGAACGAGAACGAAATTTAAAGTTAACGAAAGTTAAATCAAAGTCTTCGTATCAATTTAAAGGGGCGGACGATGCTGTCATTCGATTATGTATAAAACTTCGTGATGTTCAAAAGCAGATACGAATTAAAGTGGCGGGATACGGTTCTTTCTTCCTTCTGTGTCCGTACAATCTCGTTTTAAGACCATGTGCAGAGCTAAGCTGCAACCATTACGTGCTCTTTGGAATTTCTCAAAGCTTTCTGATTATATTCCTCCCTCTGCTTCTGTACACGCGAGAAGCAAATATAATTCAGGGAAAAATTGCATTACGAATTATTGGTAAAAATGTACTTCTATCTGATCCTATCGTTCCTTTAATAAATCCTCTGTATTTCTTGGAAAGAAATTTTACAGATATAAAATTCAGAGGAAATTCAAAACCCGTTATTATTGACCTTTTTTACTTTATAATAAAACGCGGACCAGTAACACTGAGACCTCATTCGTTTCATTGAATATCACCAGGACAAATGATTTACATAGAGATTCAGAAAGTCGTAATGAAAAGCTGGACAGTGGCTTGTTTCACGTATGATTGCGTATAATTTTAATTACACGTTCGCACGCAATACTCGCTCACATTCAATCTTCTATACAGGAAGATGCAAGGAAAAGCAATTTATCGAGGCACACGTACAAACTCTTGACGAAACGTTCTTTGAAATTCTCATTATTCTTAAATTACATACGTAGAAAGACCGATATGATGAAGTTTAATTTTACATAAAATTACATCTCGTGACAGAAACTTTTATTCATTTATAAATACTAGCTTATTCTAATATGATAATTGGAAGCTCTCTACATTCAGAATTTCATTTCGCTAAAAAGCTTCAAACCGTAAGAGTAGTTTCTACGAAGCATAAACGCGAGCTGTATGATAAATAAATCGGCTTCGACAGTCGGGACTAACAGATAGACAGCGCAAGGTAATACAGGAGTTTCTCGAAAAAATGATCGATATCAAGCGGGTTAATTTGCATGGTTACGAGGCGAGATTAATGCTCTGTCCGATAGTATATCTATGTTATAACGAATGAGTAATAGTTCACCCTGTGTACATCAGATATTCCATGATACATGTAGCATCATTGGCAAAAAAATTTCTAAAGTGTCTCGTTGATAATTACAACGATGATAAGGATAAAATATATGAAACGCAATCATGTCTGTAAACACAAGAAGAACAATTTGCTCATAGTCAGAGAAGATATCCTACATATAGTAGAAAAAATTTTATTTCAAAATTTCACCATGCTTCTGCATGAGAAATTACCACCAGATTTTTCGCTTGTAACACGAATTTTCCTGTATTTTACGTTGTAGACATAAAAATTTTCTATGGTTAGTGTTCAAATACTTTCGTCAGCCTGTATACGTTATCAACTTTATAGGTAGATATTTTGAAATAGTGTGCATAGCATGCACAAAGATTGATTTGGCAAACAGGAAATCTACATGGAAGCTTCTTATCACGACGTACGTTTCCATCGCTCGCCAGCTTCTGGCCACTCGCAGTTTGCTTTTGAATTCAGGCCAGATCAGTGCAAGCTTATTACCGATGAAAATCTCTCGATCGCAGCTCAACCCGATCGATACCTTTACGCCGTTACAAATAACGCGTGTATGAGAGTAATGCGTGATAAATACGCAGATGCGCGTATAAAGGTATACTCGAGTGATGTTCACTAGTTCGAACAGGTTTCTGGGATTTATTTCCTATAGGCTCCATAGAGAGCCATTTGACGTACAAAGAGAATGAAAATGGAAGCTGAACGTAGAGAGTGTTTAACGTGACTTGATTTTGTTTACAGATGGATATGAACGTGTTTCGTATGTAACTAATATTGATTGAAATATTTCAATGCTTTTAATCATAATTGCGAAAAGATTCAATCAGGAATCGTAACATTCTTATACAGATCTTTCTGTTGTATATTTTATGCGAGTGACGTGAAATTTATGGAGTTTCTACCTCATACTTTAACGAGTGACTTTTGATGTAACTTTTTTCAAGGACGTTGACCTGTCCATCTATGGGAAGGGGTAACAGGGTAGTAAACAGCCACTCTAAGCACTTTTACGACCTTCTCTTCATAAATCTAGATGATGAAAGGCGTCACGCTGTATGAAATATGATCTGGAAATGAAAACGTCTGGGCACGTGAAACAGATGTTCAATTTACTAAATCTTCGTCACGAATTTTCTAAAGGATTCCATAATAGACATCAACCAACGACAAATCTCAGACGAAACACAAATACTTTTATCCCTCAATTCGTCTTCCCTCCGATATCGAAATGCACAGACTCTCTCATAATTCCATTCTTTGAAGATTTCGTAGATTTCCACAGAATTTACCATTTTGTCGGTAATAGGATATTTCAAAGCCTGAAGCATTCTCAGACAAAGCTTCTGCTTTTTCCGGTATACATTTCTTTCGCGTTATGATTTATTTAAAATCACCATTACCGATACTATATAATATAAATGGAATGCGGATGGATACAAATAGAAAAAAATGGGGTCCAAGATTTGTTTCACTCATTAAATATTATAATTTTGAATATATCTTCGTTGCATATATTTTCATATGCGTTTCGTGTATTCTTGCACCTTTAAATTTTCCATTAATGTATAAAGATCCGCAATCCATTTATGAAATAAACGTACACCTACCCTAATCACCAACATCAAATTTCAATCTAATTCCAATAATTCTCCGTACGAAAATCCGCCTGGGAAGCTCTCAAATATAAAAGTACTAAAAGTCCGCAAACATGATTTCCATATTATCGGCAACCAATAATCTGGACGAACGACACCGGAGGCGACAGGAAAGTGGCCAGGCGCGACGACTATTAAAGATATTCGTTCCACGGTCGATATAACCCGGCTTCGGTGAATCAGCGGCGGAAACTCTGTTTCCATTTTTCCCGATTCTCTTTCCCCGTTGTGTATCTACAAAAAGGATAAAACACGGAACGAAAAGAGGCTATGGAGAAAAGAAAGAAGAATCGGCAAGATGGACGATATTCGTATTAGAAGTACTTTACAAATACGTTTACTGTGTTTTAATCTTGATCCGTGTAGAAATGCAGTTCGGTATTGCATGCGCGATTACAATATGACGACCTCGGCGAGTACCCTCCAGCGAGTCAGCATCACCGGAAGTGATTCGTCTGCTGCTAGCGCGTGATAAAAAGGAAGACCGGGAGAAACATAGTGGAAAAAACACATCTAAGAGGATGAAGATGCCAGAGGATGGAACTGACGAGACGAGAGAGGGGGGGGGGAGGAGAGAGAGAAAGAAAAAGACGTCAGCACGAATGCACGACGATAAGTTGCTAGAATAGGAACAGAGCTTGGCTGATGGCGGAGCGGAGAAACGCTTCAGGACGAACGTTTGCCACCGTAGATAGGATCAAACGAAACGCGAGGGTTGAAACGTTACATTCAGCTCAGAAATTGCTCCTTCCTTCCTTCCTTCCTATCGTCGCCATGCACTACCGCTCGTCCCACCTAGTCGCTCTGCTACCATTCATTTTTTCGCGTTTTATCGCGCGTAGGAAAAAAGATGCCGATGTGATCCTCCAAGTTTTAATACCGACGGGATTTTATTTCTCTTCGTCTCTCAGGGCGTAAAGCGAAACTCTTCTTATTAATTCTCTCGCTGGCTGTAGGGAATGGCAGAGGTAAGGTTGCTTTCGTGAATTTAGCGATTTGTTTCTCGAAGAGAACGGAGAAACTTTTGGTAAATATTTGTTATACCGAGTGGAAGATCGATGGATTAGAATTGTGTAAAGTAATAATTCGTAGCTGGAGGAGGGGGAAGTGGAGTGGAGTAAACTGACAATGAGTAGGTAAACACACTTTTAAGCACATTGTCTCGTGAGAATCTAATCGATGCGATGTTAATTACTGTTAATTAAGACGTTAATTATGTACTGTTTGTCAATGTAAAATTCGAAAGCCAGGTCGAATATTTCGGACCACTTTTTATGTATACTGAATTAATTTTCTTCCACTAGTGGTTTATAGTTCATTAGTGCTTAATAATCATATGGTACACTACACATAGAAATTTTGTGTATTGTAGGAAAACTGTGTTGAAGAATTGAATTGCAATAGTGAATAAAACGACGTTCCTTTCTTCCATATAAAATTTCTGCTTCACATTTTGAGAAGAAAGAGTTTCCCACAAAAGAATTCAATTTTCAAAGTATGGGGGGAAATGCGTGTCTCCTCGTAGAAACACGCATTTGGACGTGATTTCGACGAAAAGTACGGTGAACTCGGTCGTGTACATGTTGAAAGACAAAATCCCAGCGTTCCAATAAACTACATACCACGCTGCATGTATGTCGTACACGCTCTCCGTTTTGTTCCATTCGACATGGAAAAAGAGAAAGGAAAAGAGTCGACTACGACGATGTCACGAGTGTGTCGCTTGCGTCAACATCAACCAGAAAAGTGGAGAACCGTGTCAAATGAGGGAGGTGCGTGCTATGACCGGAAACAACCAGGAACGTTACACCTTTTTGAATTGATTCATAACAAATATTTTTATTCTCGGAAAATATCTTCCTTTCAAACCAACTTAGTCCTGAATAAAGTTAATAATCGAGTTTAAACTTGAACATTAGAGATAGTTATTTTATAGACACTACATTACTGAATTTTAAATGGCTCGAAAATGTACTTAGTTTACGCGAAATGGTCGGAGGATTTAAATATTTCTTACATAAATGTTTGCTGGGTAACTTCGTCTTCGGATATAATAGCAGCGCCTTTGTATAGGGTGGTTTACGTGCACCTTTGTGTTATTACCTTGAAATATTTCGGGCATGTCGGCGTTCGCTATGCAGGAATAGGAAAATCCCCAGGGAAAGAGATCAATGACTCTGCTGGCAGCGACACACAAACGCTACTACTTACGATTACTCGATAAATTTCGAATCGCATAATTTATTCATTCCTGTATATGCAGTAAATGCTTTCGTACTTTATAGCGAAGAAGAATATTTCTACTTTTCTCTACTGTTTAACATCGTTGATTTAAATATCGACGACACGTTTTTGGCAGGTTTTATGGTTTATGTATATTCACTTTAAGTAATAAGAACGAGATAACAATTTTACACACGTTCTATCGAATTTGTAATATTGCAACGCCATGCTTTTAAGGTTACATAAATAGACAAAACAATTGTCCATAACTTCGTTAACAAAAACATATTTTACGAAAATTCATTCTTCGGACATTGACATATAATAAATGATATATAATAAAGATACGAAAAGAGGGAAGTATTAAAAACAGCAGTGATGTAGTGGAAATTAAAAATAATTATAGCAACATGACATCAGAGGATGATGGATATTTCAAGGGAATTCAATATACAACGTTGTTATGCACCTTTATTCAAGCACCTAGGAAAATCATCATCAATCTTTTCACGCGAAAGATTATCCAAGAAAGAGCAAAAGGAACTAAGGAAGATATTATGTATTCCAGATATATATATATTTAAATCTCATACACTTGCTATAGAACACTAAAATTATAGAATAAAATCAAGCCAAATTTACACAACAATCATTTACATTTCTATCTTTACTTCGCGTGAAGTTCACACACAAGAAGTTCCGAAATTCTAAACGAACTTAAACACTCCACAACTACGTTTTACGTTCTAAAAAAAGCACCTCAACTCATCAAACAACTTTCACACTTGTCCTACCTACAAATAACAGCTTGCCAGGAGCGCATCGATGAGCGATTCAAAAGAGAACACCCCAATAGCAAGAGAAATCAAAGATCGTTCATTCCTGGCAAAAAAGATAGAACGAGCAAAGGGCTTTCTCAGATCAACATAGCAATTCTGTCTCTCAGTCAGGCAGATTTTTCTCTGTCCTCCGGTTCCTTTACTCTGTCCGTTGTTCGCTCGCTTTTCCTCCAAAAGCAGAGGAGCCGCGAAACCAAGTGGAAAGCGAACGAAATGAGAGTTGCCGATACGACTAATGGTCCCGTTAATGTGTTGCAATTTCGATTAACCGCAACTCAATTTATATTACTGCCGGCAAGATACAAGGCGAACAGGCGATGAGAAATTCAAGCTGGTCAGCGCACAGAAACCAAAAGCCGACTTTCTCCTATTCACCCTCTCTTTGGAAAGCCTCTGTGCGTTTCGATAGTTCGCGGTTTCGTTAGCTTGCGGTTCGTTCGCTCAAGAACGCGGCTCTATAAATGGAAACGACCGGGTCTCTTTTCGACGCGATCACTAATCACGATCGCTCGTCTCGTTATTAACCCGAGAAATGCTCGTCATCCGGTCGATTCGGATACATAATTGCGCGCTTGCGTGCACGATGGCCCTGATAATTTATTACGCGATTTTCAGGAGTATTGCGAGTACAATTGACGCATGTTTTAACCTTTTGCTGTACCGCGGTAATTACGATTCGATATTGCTGCATCGTGACAGGAATTGCGGTTTCACTTTGTGAAATATGCTCTTTCGGAATAAAATTTCGTGTAATTTCCCTTTATGCGTTTGTGTATAGGATGTTTCGCTCTTCATATGAAAGATGGCTTTGCAAATGATATTTGGTTAATTACTTGTTAAAACACGATAAAATCACACCTTTCAAGTTATACACACGCAATTTTTTAATTTAGCGTACCTTCTCAATTCGATTCTAAATGACTCAATGTCCAAGCACTATAGTCCGTAGTTTCACAAATATAGCACACGACTTCCACCATACATTCCTCTCTTCACTTCCACCATTCTTAAAGTAATACGATCTTCACTCGTCTTCCTTCAGCTTCTCGTCATTCAGCAAATGACATTCGCGGCACAAAAAAGACTTGTTCGTACACGAAGTAAAAAAGAAAGAAGGGAAAGGTGTCCCTGTCGTAGATTTATCGACAGTTTCAAGCGTGCTTCGGTATTTTCAATTACGCTCGGTACTGCGTGCTCGCGGGATGATAATGTAAAATCAGAGCCCAGCGTTACGACGCCATTCAGTTTACATCGTTGCCTACTTCTCGGCTTTTTTCCTTCAGCTGGATCTCCTATTCCTTTCGTCCAGTGAGAGGTTCCGTGCGACCTCGACGCCAGCCGACGCTATTATCCAGTGTCCATTGTGTCCGATGAAAAGAGATTGCGTGTTCAGCACGCGGCCTCCTCGGGTTAGCTCGACGCGGATTAACGACCATGGCGACGAGTCTCGCGTTAATTATGCACGTCTGCTCGCTCCCTTGCTCGGCTAACGATGATTCGTCCAATGACAACCAACTGTCGTCGATGCTACGGCGAATTTTCAATGTTTGTTACTTTAACTGACAATCTTTTTGTTTAGGACCAATCTTGGATCGTGTAAACTGTTTTAGGAAGGAATAATTTGTAAATGTCGTAGGAAGGGTGGAAAGATGTGAATAATTGGGGATTAGTAGAATTTTACGATGTCAGGCTGGTTACTGGACAGGTGTTTCATTTAATAAATGAATACACATCATGAATAGCTATCTTAAACATGTAGTAAGAATTAAATATGGTCCCACAAATTTGCTGCTATTCGTTGCACGTTCGTTTCTTCACAATTGAGCATTAATCCCGTAGTTATAATAATGAAACTGAGAAATGCCAAATGAAAAAGGTAGAGAATTGATCAGTTTGGCTTCTAAAAGGCTCGTACACAGTAGAGGAAACAAAGCCGTGTTCTTCCCATTCAGATTGTCTCGTATAAAAGATCGTCGTATCGTTGAAAATGTTATTGGTCACGCCAGGATCAGGAAAAAAAAGTTTCAAGCTAGGGGTGAGATTCATTTCGCCCGCTAGGAAAAATCGTTTAGACCACCGAAGCATATCACGAGGCATAAAAGGATCGTAGAGAATAAGGGGCGGGGGTAAACGCGAACCAGTGAGGAAAAGTCAACGTCACGGTATTTGTCATGGGTAATGGGCTGCGTTGTGTCGACGGGAGTTGGCCTCCGTCGTTAACTCGTTACCTCTCGGTAATCCGATGGCGCTATGCGTACAGGCGCCATCGCGAAGTCGCCCTTTGTCACGGCGCCCTCTTTCGCTTCGTCTGCCCGCTAGCATCGATTAATCACGTTCTATCCCTACCTCACCCACTATTCCGCACCTCACGCTGCTGCAACCCCACTCCTTTGCCCGCGCTTTCCACTTTTCTACCCCCGCCAACATTTTTCGTCTTCTCCTGCAGTCAAACCCTTCCTCACTGATGGTTTCAGGGTTTCTTTTGGCAATGTCGCATTTCCACCATTCCAGAGACGGATTCGTCCAGGAAAAATGTAGAATGACGAAAATTAATGTCGATGAATTAAAGGAAGATGGTTTGAAAAAGTTGGATTCTGGCTTTGCATGAGTCATGGATCTGATAAGGAATAGTAGATTGTCTGTTTTTATGAAAAATTATCGAAAATAACGTGAGACGCATTTTTATATTAATATATGAGAATATTTTTATCGATGTGTGAAAATTGGTTTTCAAAGAACCATGGATTGTAGCAAATTTATCTTCTTTAAAGGATAGAAGATATGAATATATAACAGCTACTATCTTATAGTTAGAATGCCATCATTCTAAAGCATAAAAGATATGTATATTTACGACTGCATAAACAAGATTACTACGGATCTCTTAGAGCGTGGATCTATTCTAAAAATCTTAACATTATAGAGATAAATTATTCTATCCAATAGATAAATTATTCTTCGCTACATTCAACTTGGAGAAGGCCAGAAATCTAAGTTCCACGGCGCCACTTATCATTCACAAAACCCTCTTTACTATTAAAAATAGGACATCACTCTTGTGTGTCCAAATTGAATTATTCAGTGTTGCTTTTCAAATTCTGAATGTTCCTTTGACTCTCTTTCTTGCGATAGTAAATACCATTCGACTATAAGTCGTATAAAAGAATTCACCACAATTTTTACACAGACGAAGATCAATAACCTTAGATATCAAAATTTATTTTCACTTATCAGCTCGTCCATGTCAAAACTTTCAAAGCGACCACTTCCAGCCATACCTAGCACAAATCTACTCCAACTCACCGCAACACTTCCTCCTTCGACGCCGTTTGATCGAACAAAAATTCCTACCGCTAGAAAGAACGAGACTACAAAGTTTCCGGGAGAATTCGTTAATTGTGAGAGCTCTCCCGTACGAATTCTTTCGCGCGAATCTCTCCGGGATTCTTGCAGAAATATTCGAGAGGTAAACGCGCGGCCTCTGGCCAGGTTTTTAGTGGTGGTAGTCGCATGGATGTCCTTTGACCCATGTTAATAATCGCATTTTCTAAATAACTTCTGTGACACCGTGTGTCACTGCACTTGGCGTTAACCCTTACAGTTTTTCATTTCGGATAGTAGCTCCAGGAAAGCGTCGGGTTGCGAGTAATAGACTTTGAAATAGAACCCGGTGTCCTTTCTAACGTTACAGACACTAAAACGGATAAAACGACGTTTCCTCTTTTCCTATAAATTGTTAACTGACATGCAAAGTGCTGCTAGACGTGTCGCGTGACAAATCTCTTTGACAATGTTGCATACATGTGTCGTTCGTACTTCTTGTCTGGTTTTTCCGTTTTCTACTATTCTACTATTTCATTGTATGTAGAATGCTTTGCTTTACTCTTTGATGTGACAGAAGTATGAACGTTTATACTGACTGTATGCATGGGAATTTTATCACTGGGAATGTTCTACATTTAGCGAGGTGTAGAAAAATCCACTGCGTTAGAAACGTGTTCTTTGTGTGTTGTTCTCGTCGAGGTTGACAAAAAGATCATTCCTTCAGTGCAAGTTGTTATGGACGATGCTGTGACTAGAATTGATTCTTGTGGCGGTATTAAACGATTATTGTTAAGACTGAATATTCAACATAATACGGACGTTAAGGGAAAAAGAAAAGACAATGAAGTGACATGAACAAAAGTATAATGATATAATTCAGGCGTATTTGTATATAATAGTAGATGTACAATTGAAGCATTCTAAAAATATATATTTTTACGAAAACTGAAATGGGAACCTTAAAGCATAACATAACACATCATTTTCCATGCCGACCATCAGATAAGGCGGATACGAGATGCTATTAAGGAAAAAAAAGGAATATGGAAGTTTTCAGGTTGTCTTTATAGCAACGTTTACAATGGGAATTTTATACGATGTCTTCAGTAAAACGACGCGGCTGATATGGAAGGTAGTTTTCTGAAATTGTAGTCAACCACGTCAAAAGCGTGTTTCAAGTTGCGTACGGAGGCAACGAAAGCTTGACTCGAGCTAGCTCAGGTTTATTGCATGTCAGAGTTGGTGGATTCCGAGAATATGCAACAAAACACGGAATTCTTCGTGGGACATACGGCCTCGAGGACCATGTAGGTTTAAGCGCCGTACAGTGGCATTTTGTAAACTTTCGCTCGCAGAGCATTTTACCCTTAGGAATTCTTCGAATGAAATCGTTGTCTTTTTTACGAAGAACAACGAATTACATCGCATTTTCAACATAGACGAGATTCCATAGTATTTATGATATGATAAAGAATGCTAAATAAATTGTGTTGTTCGTAAATCTGATTTAAATTTAATTTGAAATATTACGATCATTTATGGTCAAACGATAAAATTGCAAGCAAAATTTTAATTTATCGCTTGTATTTATTTCATCCCATTTCCTGTATTACTTATATGTTTAACCACTTCCTGTTGGGTACATTAGCACGGTATTATAAAGGCAATATAAATCAATAAAGTGAAATACATGAAACTCGTCAACCACGAAATATTAACAAGTTTGGACCCTATTCTATCCATTCCTCTAATTTCCTCATCAATCTCATTCCAAATTATTCGTTAGAATTTTCTCTGAAATTCTTGACGCAGATTTCATTTGAAATGTTCAGTCTGTTCTTTCCATATTTCTCGACGAGACAAGAAACAATATACAACAAACCTACGCAAAACCAAAACTCTGCACAAAACCCTCTTACTCTCATTTCTTGTCTATTCCGCAACGTTAGCGCAGCCGGGCACACGGCAGCCTCATTATCTCTTTGACAAGCGAGGTTAAACGACGCATCCAGCGAAAACTCTCGTGGCACGTGCGTAAATTGGGCAACAGGGTCATGAACACACTTCACGAACCCACTATGTGGAAATGTAACGCAATCTAGGTTGCCACAAAATGCTTGGCGGAGGCGCAACCAACACGATGAGTCCATGAATTCCAATGGAACGTCAGAATTCTTTTTGGACCGGTTAACTCGAGTTTCGAAACGCTTGCGTGGCTATTTTATTCGACCAGCGAGATACGCCCGATGTAATTTACTCTTTGCCACAGGCAAAGGGAAAGCAAAAAGGGACAGATTGGAGCCAGCAGCGCGGCTAGAAAGTGGAAGAGCGAAAGAAGTTTGAAAGTACGAAAAAGAGAGGGTTGAATAAAAAAAAAAAGGAGATTTCACGTAAAACGGTTTACAAATCCGGAATTACTTCCAGCGGGTATCTATTCCAGCAGGAGGATTTAGTTTCTGTTGTAGGCGGTAACGCGGTGGGCAACAAGGGGAAGCACGTGGATAGATGGTGAAGAGGGTGGGGGTGAAGGGAAAACGGAACGGTGGATTTGAGGCAAACGAAGGGATAGAGAAACGATGAATCGCGAGAAAAGGAGAAGAATAGGCGGGGCACAAGATTTAATTGCGGAATTCCCAGCAGTACTGTCCCCCTTTTCGTTTCGCTTCTCGTCGCGTCCTTCCTCTTCGTCCTCTCTCGCGCTTTTATCTTCATTACCTATCAACTTAGCTGGCTCGCTAAGAGGACCGAATTCTCTTTCTATCCTGAATTGGCGAATATTTCTACCAGAATATATCCTCTCTACCATTTTCCTGTGTTACCGAGCACAGTGCGCCAAAAGGCAGTGGGGTGAATCGTGATTTGACCTAAGCTTAACTCGATAAACCCTTCGAGAGCTTTGAATCAGCCAGTAAATTCCGCGGTTGCGTTTATCAGAGTTACGGCGTGCTTGGAAGAAGGGGTAAAGCGCATCGATCGATAAGTTCGAAGTTGGTGCAATTTTTCCCTTCGACCTGTATTATTTCTTTCATTTTTTCGTTTTTTTCCCGTTGTTTTCATTTGGCTTTCTTCCTTTCTCTCTTCTTATTTTCATTTTCCGTAATTCGTGTCCACTTCATGAAGCATTATGGATCACTCCGAGTTGGAAAAATTAGGCAGCGTTGCGGATGATCGAGAGCCTTTACGATGGCTGATACGTGAGGGATACTTCTACTTCATTAACTCATCATTCAGCGATACAAAACATACAAAGATTGATTTGCATAATATCACTTGCACAATGAGAATGAATTTATAAAAGTAAGTCATTCGTTTCTTGAGAGTCAAATATTTATCGTATGTTTATGTAATGAAATTAAGAAATTAGTAAAGTGCAGAATTTTATCAGTTATTGTTGAGATTGTGCGAGTGACATCAAAACTTTCCAAGATAAAATATCAATTCGTACGCATGGATGTTCGCAGATTTTAAGGAACATAAGAATGGGTACGATCCTTTCCTTCGTTCTCTGGGCCGAATTTCCTACGGCGAAATTTTCCAAGTCGTTAGTCTCGATTCCGAGACTCGACGCGTATGTTGCTCGACCGCATACCGAAACTCCGAGTTTACCCAAAACTTTGCGACTACCTGCGCGCTCGGTGTCCCGTGTAACGCGCCGCTTAATCTTCGAAAATACGACTTCCTCGCATTAGCGTTAATAAGAAAATCTTCTGTTGCAGCCACTTCGTGACAACCATGGTAAATTCTATTATGCGCGATCTTCGTCCCTTCGTACCCATCGTTGCGAAGATCGTACGATTAGCGGGTTAATTTCTTGGCAGATGCACCCTGGTGTTTCTCGAAAACATATGATTTTGTGCAACGCGAAATTTTAACGAGATTTTGGGTCGTGCACGCTTTGCTCTGCGAGATAGAATTTTATCGTTTGCTTTCTGATATTACTCGTCGTGGTTAGGTTACTTGGTACCTTGGAGAAGTGAAATGAATGTATGAATTTTTATATCAAAAAATTTAAAACACGGTGAGTTATGTATAAAACATAAACTTTGAAAATGTAAACTACATCTTTTTATACCACAGCATATTTATATTTAGCTGATGAAATTTGCATGTGCATGTAAAACATGATTTCATTTTCATTTTCAAAAGGGAGAATCATTTTAATACTCTAATTTTAATAAATAAATTCTAATAAAATGCAATAAAACAGAAAACTTATATTTTATTTAACTCACCAATATTAAAAAAATTACTGGATACTTTTGGTTTATTGTTTCCACATAAATCATCTACCTTCAAAATTACCTTTTCGTAGTAGTTTAGTCATCAAGAAATTAACATTCAGTTCAGTTCAATAAACTTAAGTTTGAATCCTTAACTCATTCAAGCTTCTTGCATCCTCTTATCGTATAATTAAAAAACAGTTGGCATTACCAGCATTTGGTATCTCGTGAAATCAAATGAATCGTTCGTGTTCGACCGTCTCACTCTGAAAATTAATTGCTTGTCGACACTCCCGCTAATTTGCAGCGAACTTCGCTGCGAAAAGCACAGACTTGCAAACGAGGAGAGGCGTTCGTCGCGGGAGAAGGAACGAATTGAATTAGCATGCCTGTCGGAGAACAACAAGAACCGTGCAGGACGGGGAAAGTGGAATTTTGAGCATCGTGGAATTCGTTCGAAAGCAGCTGTTCCTCCTTTCGATTCAAATTGATTTTATCGTGACACGAGATACGAAGCTGCAACGTCGTTAAGTCGTGCCAGATAGAGTGCTCTTGTTAACAAATCACGTAGAGAAGTTTCTAATGCGCGATGCTTTGTGCAGTTCCGTTTTATCATGGTGCCAAGATTGTGAATTTCGTATAGAGGAATTGCGTTGATCAATAGCGTTAGTCGAAATCGAATCATCGAAAACGGAACGATAAATTCATCTGACGTGCTTCGCATCGTGAAATTTGCCATTGCTGCGTAACAAATTCTATATGAAATTTGTTTTAGTGCAGGACTGTGAAATTTTTATGAAGATACATTCGAAGATTTTAAAAAATGTATCGCGTTAAACAATCCAAATGTTTTTGATATATACTTTCCCAGTATCAGCGATTAATTAATCCATTTTCCTCCCAATTTAAAGTTTTGATGTTCAGTATCGTACGATCGAACGATTTATATATTTATGATCGCGTATTATAGTTTATACGTGCGATAATTCAAACTTATTCGGTTTCAATTCTGTCAAGGATTTCGAGTAAAAAGTTGCAGTAAAAAAATTGCATAGTTGATCCATCACTGGTGTAACGGAATTTGAAGAATGCCGAACACGACAAATCAGTTGAAAAATCGGAACAGATTGAAAAAGATGGTGACATAGATATGGCATGTGGGGAAACAAATGGGTTTCTCACGATATCATTGGAGGAAGCTAAGAAAACTCAATGACATTACCAAAAATCTGGCATCGAAGCTGGTGATATTTATGTGTCTTCTTTGTACAATTCCGAGGATATAAATCACATTTTTCTCTTTAACCATTGCTGCTCCTTTTATCCGAAAGACTCCGAGTATTTCCATTTATCATTCCGGTCATAGGCTTCATAACATCGTATGTAATCTTTTAGTGGAATTAAATCATCGTTTCGCACCCTGCTTTCTCCAGCATCTATTAGGAAGCAAAGCTTCGTGGAGAACTAATTATCCATCTCGTTTCGTAGATGCCCGTGATTACGGCCAAGAAAAAGCGGAAACAGTTTAGAGGAAGGCGGATGGCATTTAAACACGCGGGAGAATGCAAAGAGGCGGAAATGAGATGCATTAACTTCGGTAAACAGCGGAAATTTATTTACGTTTTATCGACAGTCCAATATAAATGAGAGCATCGAACGGTGCCGCGCTGCAACTATTTTATCCGAACGAAATTTCTTGCCCGGTTGTATTTATTTCTTTTCCGTCTTTGCTTGGTCGCAAATTATCGGCAAAAGGTTTAATTGTAACGCGCGACTCGTGATACAGCAATGCGGCATTTATCGGACAATTCTTGATGGAATCGTTTCGAATATTTCGGACAGTTGTTCCACTTGCTTTCATCCGGATTCTTAATCGTTGCAGTATCGACGCGACACCAATTCTGAACGAACCAGAAGCGAAACTCGTTTACACGTGTACAATTTTGACGAGTTTCACGTTAGGTAAACAGATTTGTTTAAATATCGAATTTGTATCGCAATCCTATTCAGTATTTATGTAATTACATTTTCATCTTAATACTTGATCACGTCATTTATTTATCTGTCATATATAACATCGGAGAGTAAAGTAACGAGCTAAAAAGAATATTTTTCATATCGCAGTGATTCTTTCTTTTTCATTTTATGAAAAGTTGCTCGATAAGTAATTGTTCTTCGATTCGTAATAAATTTTTTATTCGTAATAAATGTTTCCATCGTATATAATCGCAGACTCTGATAATTTGATTCAAGTTTTATGGCTCTACTAAATTGTCGTATGATTAATATTGCAATGAATTATTATAAACGATCGTAACCTACATAACGGAGTTTGAAATTCGATCGATAGTTCGAGTGAAAAGTCACTTATTCTGTGATTTATGTCCTCTTTTCTTCGTTTCCTTTGAAATGTTTTCGTCTATTAATGATGGAAGAAAACTCCACGGAAAGGAAGAATATCCGATTACGATTCATTTTGGACCATTGTCGAGAGATTTAAGAGAGCGAGAGATCCTTCGATGTAAAGACTTAAGGAGTCGGCTCGAATACATCTGACTACAATGGTACCGAGAAATCCTGATAGCTCTCTTTTCTTTACCAAGTATATTTGCTCAACAATAGAGTGGACATTGTGCGCGTGGAGCAAATTGTACAGAAAAACAGTTCCATAAAGAGAAAGCTCACGATTTTAAAATTGTTCCTATATTACATCAAATGTAAAATTTTCAACAATTTCTTTCCAAGTTTTATGCTAAAAATCTCTTGTTACAAAATTATATTAAAAGACTATATAAAGTGTATATAATACCACGTAATTCACTTTTTCTCGACATTTAAAAAGAAACCAAAAAAGTTTCACAGCGAACAGGCGAAATTCTGTGTATGTTTGGCACGATTTGGTGTCTTAAATTCTTTCCGTCCATTTTCTTTTTCTTTGAGAAACTCTCGCCAGACAACACGTAGCACGTGCACGTGCTTCACTATGCCTTTGTCTTGATGGATTTTAACTACAAGCCTCTCTGGAACGTAGAGCTTTGTACTGGGCTTACATACCGAGTGTGCAGAGCTAAAAGTATGAAGGAATATAACGTAATCCTTTCTTTGCTTTCGGGATACTTATTAGTCATTATTGTACTAATTCAGGCATATAAATGTAATGTTTCAAATGCCTAAATCTTTCTTCTTAATTGCATATATTTGAAGTGGCTGTGTATGTGTGTGTGGTCCATGGTATTAGTTGCTGCTGGTTGTAGATGCCGCTGCTGTTGGGGTACTGCTGTATTTTTCTCCCTATTTAAGACTCGTGGAAGAAAAATCGGACTTCGGTCGCCGGGATTCGATCCCGGGATCCGAACGTTCGTAACCTAAGGCGCTAACCACTGCGCTACCGTCGTCCGTTACTAGTTGGTGTCGAGTGGCGGTATTTGTGTTGTCGAGTGCCGCCACATATTAAAACTTCTATAATACGCTGTTTTTCTAGTTTACCAGCATTTTTGGATTTAATATACTTTTTGTTTTAATATAGTAGCCTCAATGGATTTACTCGAAACAAAAGACTGTCCTTTTTCACATTCTTCGTTTCATAACCCGAAATAGAATTTTAAAGATACCGCAATTTCCAACACATTAATTCGACGTAATAATTCACAGCAAATACTGGAACTCGCTTCCATTTGCAACCATTTTCATACATTAACACCTCATGTATCGTTGTCTGCTTCACGTATTTTATTAATATAAGTCAGCTCTACTAGCGGAACGAGTATCTATTTTAGCTGAACAAAAATATTCCTGATATTTTCAGACAAACTGAATCTCAGATATTAAGCCATTAAGAAGTAAGCAGCGAAATAATTTGTAAGAGTTGCAATATTAAAAAGAGTGCAATGAAAAAGTACAATTACATCGAAAAGTGTCTCAAAGCTTTTAACTCGTTTTTATTTAACTTTACTTCCGTCACTACCTCCATTTAAAAAGACCATTTTTCTCGAAGACACGGAACTAAGTACGAAACAAGACAAAACTTCGTATTTGTCTACGAAACACGAGTAAAATGGCGAATACCTCGACAATGCCATAAAGCTGAGAATTTTCACGTATCCCTTGCAATAACTTGTTTACACCAGGTCGACCAAGGGAAGGGTGTATTCGCGAGACGAATAGTAATTAGTTGTGTACTCGTGGAACTCGCGAGACAGCTGGCGAAGAAGCTACTCGTTCAACGAAGGGTCAGAAGCAGAATTAGGGGGAGGGGCGAGAAGTATGAGCGTGAATTATAGCGTCGGAAAGACAACAAGGACGTGTAGAATTTCATAATGACGTTTCTCTCGACGACGAGATATCTCTGATTAAATTTGACTTGTTGACATTTCCCATCTCGTGTATCTAGGTATTCTTGGACATCGTGCTTCGAATTTAAAAATGGTATCAATTTGTTGATTGAGTTTCAAAGATATCTGAAGATAAAAATTTGACAGATTATTCGTGTATCCAGTGACGTAGGCGAATTATACCCGTGAATTCATAAATCTGTTCGAGTAATGGACTGTTAATATATTATTGGATGATCTAGAGTAAAAATACCAATTTATGCAGTACACAGCTATTGTAACATGATTAAAAAAAATATCCATTTCTTTTCGTCTGTACTATTAAACTGCAGATTAATATTTAGAATAAAATCGTTTTTTGCTTTGAATTAAATAATCCGTAACCATAAATGAACTCGAAAATACAACCTACATATCGTGAATTTAATCCACTCGATGTTATATCGAAACTGTTTTAAATTCTGAAAACGTCTATTTTATCGAATTGATTGAAAAATAATTGCGTCCGTGAAGAATAATAGAGAGTATAAATTAAAACGTATTTCAATTGCACCTGTATCAAAGAGATTTCCCAGATTTTTCCCATAAGAAATCCGTAGTAAAAACACTCGTCGAGGGTTCACAGTCTCCCACATACCTTTCACGTTCAGTATCGGCAAATAAACAGAACAGCCGCTTCAAAGAAAAACTTCCCAACGCGCACGGTTCGAAGCTCGTTTAATTACTAATACTCGTTTAATTATCGATAATTTAATCGAAGTTCAAAACGTCAAACCGACCACTCTATACCTTACTCGCGTTATCTTTTTCGAAGAACTCAATCTTTATTACTTGCAGGAGAAATATAGAAGGCTTTCAGTTTCTAGGAAACGCGTCTTCTCTTAGTCTCGCTCGAAACTTCCTCTCGCTTGAAATTATAGATCACCGGTCCGCAGCAGTTCTTCCTTTGAAGAGAATGTGAAACTTTCCGAAGCGTAATAAAAAGTTGCTCTGAAACGCGTTCTATTTTTGAATTTTTCCCCCGCTACGCGGAAGAATGTAAATGTTCACCGAATTTTATGTCCTATTTAGCACAGGCTGATCGTCTGTAAAATTCTTAAGGACCGCCTATGTCCTTCGACTTTTCCAGTTGCCTGGTATATATCGGACGAACAACGTCGTACCAACTTTTTCCATCCGCGAGATGTTCGGTGATCAGAGAAGTCCGGAATCCTTTGGACGAGATCCTTTTATGACGGTTCTTCGAAATTGTCCGCTTACAGATTATATTACAGGGAGAGTTTGGTAAACCGTTGCTGGAGAGTACCTTCATTTCTTCAAGTGTGAGTCAACTTCTTAAGGTTACTTTAATATTTTTCTTCTTTTTTAACAAAATGCCATTCCTGCGATTTCATTGTTGCACGAGTTACATAAAAATCAAACTGATCAACTGAATTTTTGGGGAATTTCTTAATTTTAGTCTTAAAACACAGGATCAATGTTTAATTCTTCGGAAACCACACGATTGAACTTCTCAACCGCGTGAAAAGCAGAAATTCTTAAGGATGAAAAGTCGCTGAATCTATTTAAGCCTGAGACCAATCCGAAAGATTTGGAAAACGTGCACGCGTACATTTGCATGTCGGGACCGTGTGTCATATAAATGGAACACACTTTTCAATCTCTATCCCTTTCATATCTCGCCCATGAAAAGCCCGAAGAAAGCTTGTGTCAGGAACAGCGGATATTTCATCTTCGTGGCCGCGTTTACGTGTACGTAAACGGATTGCATATATTTTCCTGATTCCCTTTTTTCGACGCGACAAAATCTGTCGTCGCAGGCGAATGCTGAATGCCAATATCGTAACACCGTTCAGGAAATATTAATGAATATCGACGTGCAATCATCGTAGAGGTTTATCGTTTTTTGAGATTAAGTCACTGGGATTTTCAGATAGTAAAAGTCAAATATTTGACGTATTTGGATTTTGGTAGTAAGATTTCCCATGTATCTGATAGATTAACTAACGTAATCTCTACGTAGTACATTGCCCTGCTTAGTTAGAACGTTCTATTCGAAATTATAAAAATTGAAGGAAAAAATCTATTGACAGAAAGGAAGAAACCAATGATACTTTTAAAAAGTAAATAACAGGTAATTTCACTTGAGAAACTTCACTTTACTTCAATTAAGCTATACGTCTTATGGACAACCAAAAAGTCGAATGTACGAACAAAACGAAGGGCGAGAGGGATATTGACAAAATACGAGTGAAAGACGAAATACCAGGAAAAACGCGAAGAAAACAGATAAAGAAACGATAGAAAGACGACGGAACGTGGCAGGGTATTCTTGATTTACTCGAGGCTCTTGTTGCAGGTGTAGAAAGTCGAGGAAGACGAACAAACAGGTTAACTCAGCAGCATAGGATTTTCTATAGAAGCGAGAGTAGATGGCGCGTGATACGAATGCACGTTATAGTCGGGCTACCTATTGTTCCACGTTTTCTTTGACCCTTCGCTTTTACGCTTCTTTTTTTTCTCTCTTACTAAAAGAATGCTGTCTGTGACGTTGATACCAACGACGACCTTAGATGCGTTCGAACTCGGACATTATCCGATTTTTAGAGGCGTGTTCGATCCTCTGCTTCCGATCCTTTTTCATGCTGCAATGCGCCCATTTCGCTATCCTGCGACATGTAATGCGAGTTTACGTTCTAAGTATTGAATTCTTGAAGCTTTTACTTGGTTTTTCGTTTAATGTTTTATTCGTATATACAATTTGTTAGGTTTTTAAGTGGAATAATTTATAAATCAGGGAAAGGCGTCGTAGCTATCGATCGAAAGAGAAAGAAAGCTATAGGTTTCGTATTCAAGTGGACAGAAGCTCATTTCTATGGGTGTTAGTTGACTGTAAATTTATGACACGTTTAAAAGGATACTTGATTTTTAATCGCTGTTGGTTTCAACTGCTTCCTTATTGCAACTACCCGCTCAATTATTCAGACGTTTATTGACTACTTCCCTAAAAAGTGTTATTTTACCACTAACTCGTAATTCATTCTATAATTTGAAGTATTCAATCTTCTAGAATCCTCCCAGTCTAACGACAAAATATCCAGTCTTTCATGAAGTTTATTTTTCACTTTCAATGTCTTTTTATAATGTCCCGACTTATTTGCCAGCCTGAGCGGCGCATCGACTTATTTGCCAGCCCAAAAATTCCAAATTTTCATAAACTTTGCCAAATGGATGATAAATTGGTTCCTAAACAGATATTCCTCTCGCCTAGCAAATGCTCGACGAGTATACTCGACGTATTACGAGCGGTCGCGCGCTGTGCCGTTAAAGTCTAAGTGTTCCTCTCTTTCTCCATTTTCAAGAGATACGCTGAATCGGCATGACGACCCGAAGGCGATGCTATCAAGACAGCTGTGTCGCCTCTGTTTGCGTATGTGAGCGACACAATACCACGGGAAACTTTTGAGTAGCGTCGACACCATTCTGCCTACTTATCCTTTTTTCTTATATGGAACGTAGCTTGGAGGTCTGAAGACCGTGTCTCGACGAATCATAATGGGAAACACGAACATTCGTCGAAGAAGGAGGAAGGCAAAGAGAGAAATACTTTGTCCACGGAGGTTGAATTCAATTGGAAGCTTGTCGGTAATAACTTCTCCATCCTCGAGATTAGGAATTGGATAACGTTATTGGAGAAAGAAAAGCTTGCTTCGAAATCGCTTTCTTTCCAAGTATTAAATGTGATTAGAGTGTAAGTGCAGTAAGGAGGAAGATTCAAGGTTATTTGAATGTCTTGGATATAGTGCGGAGAGTGGAATATCCATATAATACGGTAAATAGATTTTTACTATGTAAATTTGATCTCTTGGGTATTTCCGTTATTCCTTTGGAAAAACGATTTGGATCTTTCTTGTCTTGAATTTTGTTCAAATACTGGTTACTTTGGTCCTGTCTGTTGTTACTGGTAAAGCTCTCTTCATATACATGTTATTATAATTAATCGGAGCTTCAAGATAAGCTTAATAAAATGGCTCATTTTAGGTACTAAATTCAAAATTTCAAGAAAACGAGTAATTTTATTGACATTATCAATAGTTCCAAGAATAGATATTTTTCTACTCCTTAAAATTATCATCGACTGATCGAAGATTCTCCCCTAAACGATGAAGACAACGCCGATTATCCTGTGGTTTTAATCAGTTAACCCAAATTTCGGTTGTCGTAAGAATCAGTACCAATAAACTTCGAATCTGTCGCACAATTATTGTCACATTCAACGTCGACGTGACGCCGCATTAACCACATTAAGATCGTTAAAGTTCGATGCAACGTAGCATAGAGTTGCTAACAAGTACTAATGAGACCGCGGATAAACATTGAAATTACTTTAGATCGAAATAGTGCTAGAAGTCGATCGAATGTCGTTACCTGGTGTTCAAAGTTCCCTCGAGAAGTTGGAACAATTCCCTCTCCGTCATCCTTTCCGCAACCCCTAATCTAGTGCGGTGAAAATCTACGCGGAAACTATTACCATTATCCGCTTATTTTCACTTCTCTTAACTCTGTAAGTTTCTCATCTTACTCAGGTTCTTCGCTCTTCGGTTCGATTCAGCCAATGCAAAAGACAACGATTCCTTTTGGTCCAATAGCTAAAAGAGAAATTTCACCTCTGCCTCGTGATTTCGTGCTTTTCATCGACTTCCTGTCGATTCTTTGCGAGCAAAAATTTACACGAACGGTTTTATCGGTTCGCGGGGATTCCACCTCATCTTTATCGCCGATATGCGGGAGCATGAAATTTCCATCCCCCCCACCCTCGGTCAGAAACAGCTCTGTGTCTTGGATACTAATGGCAAATCAAATTCTAGTTAAGTAGTTAGCTCTTAAGGAAAATCGTTTTACGAGGAGACGGATTTTTCTTTGTTAGAATTTTTGCGATAAAAGTGACGAATCGTTATTTTCTTTGTTCAATTCAATTTCAGCTCAACTTCTTGTTTCTTCGAATTAACTCAGTAACGGCCAATGCAACATTTCATTTGCAGTTTTCTTTCGATCAGTTTATATTACGAAATTTTCCTATTTATAATTTTATAACTTTAACGTCGTGAGTATAGAAGAGAATTCCAAGGATTCGCGTAATATTTCTTACATCGTTATCTTTGCTACTTAGATTTTACGACGTCGCCCTTATTTTTACCATTCGCACGTCCTATCTTTCACAACCATCCGAGCAGATGCAATATATCCACACGATATACACGATGCACTGAATTATGAGAGCCACAGTCGTAGGCAGCAACAGCAGCGTACACGAGTCACCGAGCAAAAATCAAGACCTAGAGTCGTCAGTGGAGAATCGTGGCAAGTTCTACGGGCCGCAGCCGATGTACTGTTGGCTTTTCGTGGTTTATCATGTGGGAAATATGGTAACGCGTTTATCGCGGCTCGGTGTACGCACTGCAGAGCCCGGTTACCGCAGTGGTATAAATCGAGTTAGGCAGCAAGTGCGCGCGCGCGCGCGTCCTACGAAAGCGCATTTCATTAAGCGTATCTATTTCCTCGCTCCGGTGAGGATTAATGCACTTACAATGCTGGCTAAACCATCCCGTTACAACGGAAACGCACGATTCGCTCGAAAATTTCGCTTCGAAATTGACCAAAATACATCGGGTAAATAATTTAATCGCGTTACTATGGAAAATTATGGATGGAAAGAATTGGTTTGAAATATCAAGCTTTTGATGAAACAAATTTCTGGCTTCGATGCTTTCAACCTCCTTCTTTTTACATTTATGCTAAAATGGTCAAAATTGTCTTCAGGTATGAATGTGGAAGACGTAATTTACGTAGGCCAGATTTTTTTTAAATTTAATAAGAAAAAAAGATATTCGTTAAGAGATACTCGAGCACATATACATATAATTAATTTAATTCAAAAATACTTCAAGAATATTGAGAATGTTATCGCGAGATCGATTTTCAATCAACGAAGAGAATACATGCTCCCAATTTCTCATGCAATGTAGAAAGAGTAAACATCAGGGATATATTTTTTTAAAGAATATATATTTTTAAAGCAAATAAACGTAGCTACCTACATACCAAACTGCCAATATTATTCCAAAGAAAAAACGCTTCCTCTAAACTCACAAATACCTTTTCTACTATTTCATTTACATTGCTCGTTTCTATCTATTCTGTGTATCATCGTTGCAAAAAGCTACCGTGATACCAAACGAAGAAAGAACCGATAAAAGTACAATCTATATATGTCTATCTGGAGCAAGGAAGTGTTCAACTCACGAAATTACTCTACATCGCGTCGAGCTTAATTCAAACGACAGAGTACAATTCCTTGTATCGAACAATTGTTCGGGCTTTCATTCAGCGTTCTTTCGATTACGCTGTCGGCGCTATACCAGAAGCTTAAAAATATGGAACGTACGTTCACGGTGCGATAAGCAGCAATTCGTTTCAATGCCGTGAAAATTCCGCTTCGTCGGATCGTGCTGCCTATTTTTTTGCAACTTTTCATGTATCGTTGCGTGGAAGTGGCGCGAAAGGACATAATTGTACGGTAGAAAGGAGGTTAACTGGCTCTCTCCATTGCCGTGTATGCGCCGCCGTTGTTTCGCTCCTTCTCTTCCTGTTTCCGTGCCACTGCAGATCCACTTAAAAATCTAGCATAGGCACTGGATTAGCGAATTGTATTGTTTTAAGCGTCGATTCGTGTCTCTCGTTTCTGGCAAGATGGAATTTTAATGGCTTGATAAAAGCAAAATTGAAATAGCAAATCGAGCCTTTATCTCGAATGTGTTTTCGATATTTTGAACGTTGAAATAATTGCAACACGCATTATAATAAATTGAAAGTGAGAATGGATAATTTTAAAACGGAATGAATGTTCCAAAAAATGTTTAACTGCAGAAATTCCGGTTTTTGATTCATCTTCTATGTAGAAATTTCGACATTATTTGAAACGTTTGTTCAGAATGATCCATTAAATAGTAGCAACCTGGAAAATGGAAAATTTTTTAATCAACGATAAGGGGGAAGTAAAGGGACAACGATCTGAAAGTTTAATCGACGACTGATGCATCTTTACTGCTTGAAAGTATATGACTCAATGCCAGTATGTAGACAGTCCTGTTGTTCTTTACAATCGATTCGCAACTGATAAACCAACGAACAGAGAATGCCCTCGTGGAAACAGCCAGATATCACTGTTCTATGCTCATTATCTTGTTCACGAACACTTTATACGTCCCTCCCCTGGATGCTTTGTAAAACACATTTTAATAGGGAACGAACTTTTCCCTTGGCGCACATTCACCAGTATCGTACAACGTTTCCTTCCGTTCGATTGCAAGCTACGTAAATTCTGCGTGTGTAGAACTTAGTCTCTCGTAAACAAGAGAATATCGCTCAGAGAAGGAAGATTTTACGAGCTCAAGGGCTCGTGTTTCTTAACAGGATCTAGAATTTAATCAATTTGTAATTCTATATGTATTCCTACACATTTACATTTAAATTTATGAGATATTTTCCTGAATATCTAAAAGTAATAATCAACTCTGTATCTTTATCAAGAATAGTTTACTACTGTTGTATTTTCCATTTACACTTACGTTGAACAAATTTTACGAAGACAAATTTTTTTGATTTATCGTGTTTTATGTTTCGATCATTCACATACTACAATTGCACTCATAATAATGAGTATGCTACTATGAAATGGTAAATCTCCGTACACTACTATACAGACGGTAAATTATGACAACATGGTAAATATTTCTCAAGAAGAAATAATGATTACCCGAAAAGAATCGTCATATGTTCAAGAAATTAGATTAAAACAGAGGATTTTAATTTGAAGCAAACTATTAAAGTAGAAAAGAGCGAAATTCGAGCTGGGAAACGAACTCCCCATTATGGGGAATGGAGAAATAAGTTAACCATCTCCGATCTGCCAATAGAAGACTGAACGATCCGTCTTAGCCCTTCTTTTAACAGAGCCTGCCAGCTGCGCTTTCAACATCTACCGGTAAATGTATGTACATAGAGATACACAGCCTGCTTTTTTATCCAACCCTTGAAACCTTTCCCCGTCGAGAAGTTTCCGACGCGGCCGCAAGCTGCTGCCAATGGATGAGTAAGGGTGCTAGCAAGTCGTTCCATCCCAGAATAATACTTACTATATTTTGAGAAATATTGACATGAATGTAGGAAATATTTTATTTACTACCTATGTTTTTCTTCTTTTTCTTTCAAATTTAGAAGAAGCGATGTTCTTCAATATCGAAGTTTTATGAAATATAGGAAATGTTCGAAGACTTTTCAGGAAGAATGTAAATACTCCAAGTCTCAAAAGTGGCAAATATTACGCCCCGTATCGCGAATGATGATAAACTATTCTAAAAAATAATCTTTCCTTTCGTATAACGCACATGGTGCATAACCAATTTCAAATAAATCTATTAATTTAAACGTTACTCTCGCGACATCAACTTGCATTGTCCCTAGCAATCGCTTTAATCGGGCGTGTTCTATTCGAAACTATCTCTCGACGTTATTACCTGGGAACGTCGCGAACGGCCGATAAGGCAACCAGACACAATAATCGGCGAACTTTGGACGCGGATGGACTAACCAAGGCGCGCTTAACGACAGTAATTGCATAGCTCGCGCAAATTGTAAACTCTGAACGGCGTGCGGAGTAGTTCGCGACGGAGATTTTCGAGCGGCTACCGAAATATATGCAAACCACCACTGCCACGAGGATCCGACCCCTTCTATTCTCTACAACCTTCACCTTTGTATCACGACGCTGCACAAGTTACCAGCATATTATACAGAATTTCAAATGGGACCCGATGCGACAAATAAACTTGCGCCATCCTACACCTATCTAGCTAGTTGTAACTTCCAAGATTTTCTTCTATGAGATCGTAAAATCCCACGGAACCAACGATACAGCTTGGCACATTAACGCTCTGCAATATTTACGAACAGAGTTTCTTCCGAGTCTTTAGAATTGGTTCTGGTTTCTTCCTGGAAAAAAGATTGTCGTTTTTCACATACCTTTGTTCGTGAGTTTGGATTTATTTGGTTTATTCTACTCGAAAGTTCTGGAACGAAGGAAATGGAGGATTTGAGTTTTTGTGAGAGTTGTAACTGGTATATGGAAAATATGGATAAATACTGTTCGTAGCGAAGGCTTCAGTAAGTATCTCAGAATTTTTATTTTAGGACAATAACTAGATGTAGACTTAAACAGTCCGATTTGGAATTTTAAGAAGAATGTAATTTTTGTCTGCCGCCTTAAACTATCGAAATATAATGTACAATATACTTAATGTTATGTTAATAGTGCGATAAAGTACTAGTGTAAAGCAATAATGTATCGTTTCAGCCAAAGTATTATTTATACATTCACCTTATTTTGTAAACAAGACAATGCGACTGCAGTATGAATTTTTATCAATATTGAATCGGAATAAACAAACGAAGAATAAATTACATTTTGTTGATAATTTCCTGTGCGTCGTTATATAACACGGTAGAAAAGTCATTACATATTTGAAAAACAAATACATTATCCATCCAAGTGTTTATCTTTGCAATTCATAGTCGACATATTTGAAATTCACCTTGTGTTTTAATTTTTAAACTTCGAGCATAATTCCACAGATCAAGTAGTGTTTATCGAGCGAAAATTATTTTTACGTTAATGCCACGTACAGTTAAATATTACAGAAGAAATATAGCACAAGTAACTTTTATTCACGTTAAATGTTCATATTCATGCGTATTTATCGAAGAAGAAATAACGAGATTGCAATTGATAATTTGATGCTGTTTTTTATGAAAATTGACATATGTCTGCATTCCATCTAACGTCAAATAATAAGTTTAATTATAAATGGATAGAAACTTTTCGGGAAAAGCTGATATTATCGTGTACATTTAATTAGAAAAGAAAAGAATTGGAAGCGTTCGCGGGGAAATGATTGAACGAGTTGCATCGATTTAACGAGACTCCAACCTTTATATTTTTAATTAAATCCTGGTTGGCAAGCGGGTCTTATAATCGCTTTTTATATATTCAGGTTAATCGGTACGAGATAATTCGATCTGAAATTTGCGTGAAATTTATATTGTAATATCATGCCGATTGTTCTCTTATAAAATGAAATAAATCGTTTTTGTCTCTTGGAAAAGTTTGCTTACAAACTAATATTCTTCATTGATAAGACAGTAGATTTCAATCTGAACGGTATTTACAGATATTAAAAATTATATAATTTTATTCAAAATGTTTTCAACTCTTTCGAATAACTTCACTAATGAAATTTGCGATCTTCTCTACGCAAACAATATATACATAAATATTTACAACTTCCAAACACTTTCGCAAGTCTGTGTACGTACGTCCAGAATTCAAACTTACTAAATGTATCAACCAAAAATGGAGGACAGTGCCACGGCGCGAATTACGTTCTCTGCTACATTCTGTTGCTACATGGGACAGGTTTACGCGCAGCGAAACAACATGGAAGTTTCGAGCTCGGTTTACCCTCATTCATCATAAAACTGGTCCATATCAGAAGATAAATCACAGCAAGAACAAAGGTTAAGATTTTAGACGCGACTCATGAAGGAACCGTGGCTTTTCATCGACATAGATGTGCAGATGAAGGAAACTGGCGTACATCTCCGTGGTACGCTTCGAGCAACGACGCCGAAAGAAGGCGTGAAGAAATCTACGAAACGAAAATCTTACGTTGGCCGCTATCTCGCTCGTGCTTTTGTGCCGGAACTTTACACGACGGAGTTTTAATATCGCGCCTCGCGACTCTCGAGGAAAAGGCTAGCCCCTGCACATTTGCTTTTCCACTTATAACTCAACATTATGACTTTTCTTTCGCGTAGTCGCCAAGCATCCAGCGAAATTACATTCGCTTCCATTCCTTTTCATCGTGAGAGGATATTTTGTTTGCGGTGTTAAATCTTTAAGATCCTCTATCGAGTCACGATGATATTTTACCTTGATGATGAATTAAGTTGATGGTGTTTTGAAAGCTGGTTGAAACTAGTTGTATTGTTAAGTGTATTTTGATAAAATATCCGATATAAAATGCATTTAATAATACTCAGATTCGATCGGAAATATGTTTGGCGTGTCAAAGGGAATGTATTAAGTATCTTTGAAATATAACATTATATATAAAACATCTGTTTATACAAATTGAAAATATCAAGTTATATATTATCTACCTGTATATGAATCTAAATGAGAAATAATTGTGAAGAAAAACGTGCTGCAATCTCGTTCGTTCGAAAAAAAATTACGTATGCTACAAAGATGAGGAGAAATATAGGAATCTATAAAACAAGATATAATCCCACAATCACGTCGAGCATTAGTGACAATTAATAATGCCGGTGAAATTTCGTAGTTCAGAATTTCAAATGAAAACTATTGGAGCACGATGAAACGTTCTTAAAATCCACGTACTCAAACACACCACTGATGACGTATTTCGTCTCAATGGAGGACTCTCGATTACGTCACTACTGAAGCCACGTTACTGAATGCATTAAGTAATGAAAATGTACTTCGAAGTAGTATAAGTTCAGTAGGCAGTCCGGTGATCACGTGCCTTTGCAGTCAACCGCTTGGTGAAAGAGTATTACAAGCAGAACCAGTAGTTACGGAACGACTTTAGTTAGATTCAGTAGCCGGCCTTTAATTAGATTCCGCCCAGCCACTTGACTGGTACAACGCTATTTACCATTTCTGTTACGTTGTTTTTAATTATACAGTACCTAACTCTTTCGCGTGAAAATTTATTTGTTAAATTATTTTTTATTATCGTCTTATGTTAATTATTTTGGCATAAAGAAAATTTTTAGAAAATGATCATCATAAGATATCATTATTCAATCTTCCTTTCTTTTTGTATAGAAAATGAGGTATTGTAAAATTACTTTAATTTTTTATTAAACCGAAATACAAGCTAAAAATCAAATGAATAACATCCGAATTTTTCCAAAATCGAGTAAATTCACCAACTTATTCCAGTACAAAATCTATTGTAGGCAAATTACGCTTTTGACTATATCGTACACAAACGTACACAAAAATTCGCTTACTCGATCCGAATATTGCATGGAGCAGCAGCTACCTAACGCAACACCATCGAAGCCAGATAAATTCAATCTGATTCCACGCGATAGTATCACCGCGAAAATTACGACTTTTCCGTACCATGTGGTTCTGATATTCTGCCAACTGGGATTTTTGATATTCCCCTTAAAATTCAGTGAAACGAGCTATAAAAAATAGCGCGCTGTCAGTTACGCCGCTGAAGCAATGACAATACTGTGGTCCTGCGGACCTTGGCAGTTCGCAATTCACACTATCCCGAAGTCTCTAAAATCGGTTGCTGGGATGGATAAAGGGCGGTATGGCGACAAAAACTTCAAAACGAAAACAGGCTGGTGTAATTCGAGGCACGTATTGCTGTACAGGCATAGAGAAAGGGTCGCGGCAAAACGAGGTCGTGAAACGCTTTTTTCCCCTTGCGACTCTTTCAAGGGACGCGAGGCGGCGTCACGTGCTGTGTCACATCCGGTTCCCGTCGAATCGCAGTGGAGCACAGTCGAGCGAACTAAAAGACGCTCGCCTCGAAAACGGAACTCGCGTGTTACATACGTCGCGGACTGTTCCTCGAAGAACCTCCAGTGTATGTATTTCTATTCCACCTCTCTATTTCGAATATTATGGATCACGCATAATAATTTATTGCGAGCCTTGACAAGTGATGTTGAATAAAATAAGCTAAAAATCAATCTTCCATTTGATACGATAAAAAAGTCGATAGACGCCTTTTTGTCGACTGTGGAGATTCTAAAGTCTCATCCAAATGGATCGACGATTCTCAATATCAACGACAATTCGCAACACACCCTCTATATGTATGAAAAAGCCTTCCTTTGTCTTTCGCACTCCTATCAGGCTATTTTTCAAACAGATTACACGCCCCATCCTTTGTCTAAGCTCGAATATGATCAACAGATGGATTTTCCAATGGGGCTGGAATTTTCTCTCTCTCTCTCTCTCTCTCTCTCTCTCTCTCTCTCTCTTATTGTAATTTCTGCCTCATTTATTGTTAGAACCACAGTACCACCTTTTAAGTTCTTTCGTGTTTTTTTCTTTTATTCATTAGATGTGAGAAATTTAATTGAAAAGGACGTGAACATTAGTTGTGTTTCTTTTTTAATCTTCTGCGAGTGCTAGTTTGAGATGTTGAAAAATCGTGTTTGTTCAAATTCGTGCGAAGAAAAATTGCCGTGTTAGCTGGTCTCGTTGACTGATACGGTTTTAGTGGCGATTTCGTTCTACGAGCGATGCGATCCTCGATACTGAAATTTATAGTTCGGGAAGAACTCGCTGGTTGATCGGAACGAATTTGGGATTTACGATCGGTCTCGAAGGAAATGCACCGATTATTCTTTGTTCTCCAGATTGGACTGGAGACCGGAAACTTCTAGTTATAAACTTCGCAAAGTTATAAGCTTCGCATAATTAACAATTCTGTGTCTGGATATGCATATAGCGCTGTTTCAATCTGAGACTTCACATTTTGTAAATAGAAAATCCACGGACTTAATCTGGAGTTTATATAAATAATTTTTAACTGAATTTCAGCTACTTGTTATGAACGAGCTGTTAAAGAATTATTGATGAAGCGTTTCATCTTTTGGCAACTTCTAATTTTTAATCTTTGAAACTCTTTGACAGTACCTATCGTTCGTGGATAAAATAATTGAAAAGACATTGTCCATCTCCGTATTAGTCAGTCGGATGTTAATCCTTCAGCAGTCGAATATGGAAACATGTAGCAAATCGTAAATTTTCATAACGGAGATACTGAAACTGCGGCTCGAATAATCGAATAACTACAGTAACACTGATTTATTGAGCTAACTTGGCTCCATTCAGTCCAGATAATTAATGTCCTAACTGTATTTCGTTATTGAGATTCAATGTCGTTTATGTCCCTCGTGCTGTTACGACAAAATTGTCACTTTCTATCGATGGTCTGTTCGTAAATATTTGATTTATGGTATTAAAATTTATTTTCTTCGTTGATAACAACTTACATCTATGAAAACAAATGTAAAAATGTATGATACTGCAGTTATTGAAAACACATTCATTCACGATTATAACCTTCTGATAATTTTTAGTCCATCTGTATATTGTATAACAATTGAAATTCTTTCAAACTTGCATCACCTAAATAACAGTAATTTTTTCACAAAATTAGTAAAAAATTTTCAGCATTTTTTATATAAAAATTTGATTTTGCACATTGTACATACACTTCGAAATTAAAAAATATTTTCTCACGAATAAAAGATTCCGCGTTTTTGTTCATTCCGTATCAACATAAAAGAAAATCGATGAACATGCACATCATCACTCCTCATTAATCGTTCTTCTAACGCTTCCAACGTTTATCCGCCAAAGCCGCGAATTCATCTTCATTCCGCTTCAATCAAGAGCACACCGGATTTCATTCCGCGAGAATCGTCGTCATCTTCGCCCTCACACCCAGCACCAAGAATTCGCATGCGTAAATACGCGCGTTCGTTTACACGGAAAATATTCTACGCGCTTGAAATTCGCGTTGAGGCAGTAGAGTCGCTTCGACAGAAATTGCGATCAGAAGTTATCCACTTCGCAGTGGATACAGAAATTCTTCAGTGTAATTTATCTCGCGACGATGTTTCGGAAGAATTCGTTTCATTTTGTGAGAAAGCAATAAAATTATAGGACGGTTTAATAAAATATTGTATGGTTTTATATCGTAGAATAAAAAAGCTTGAGCGAATAATCAGTTGAAACGTAATAAGTACTGTGGCGATATTTTTTGCAATTGCCGTTGAAAAGCTTCTCGATAGATTCCTATCTCCATGGCCATTGATTCCGATATACAAGTAATGAGTTCTAATACCTACGTTCAAACTTGGATCTGATATTGGAAAATTGCTTCACTGAAGATGCTATTGACAAACTGCTGATAAAATTGCTAATAAATCGAAGATTATATCGATATCCTTCACGAAGATGCAACTTCTACAATCGGTTCTTTTTTCTTGTATAATTTCCGTTTTATTAGCAATATTATTAATAACATAATAACAAATGATATTATTAATAACAATAACAAATATTTCAATAAAAATATTTTAATTCGATAATCACTTTAATGGTAAATTCATTGCGATTAAAAATTGTCAAATTTATTATCATGCAACCATTATTTGAATATAACTATGCACAAAAAATAACTTGTAAAATTACGCCCTTACAACGGGGATGATTTTAATGATGTAAAAGATATTGCGAACGAATGTTCGATCTCGAACAATAGCAATCTACGTCGAGCTCGCCATTAAAAGAGTATCAACTCGAGAAACGATGAAGAAAATAAAATTGTGAACACGACATTAACTTGCCTGCTTCTTCGCGTAACGAGAGGATCGCCCTTTCATTCAAGGGTCGTCTTCTTCGTTTGAAACTTTGTCCGATCGTTCCAGGAACAGAAAAATAATACACTCAACCGAAGTAAGCAATCCTTCTTAACTGCGGAGGAACGTTCTAGACAAATTTTTCCAGATCTCGTAAACTTTTAATCATTTATATTACATATATAAAACTACATTTTACGAATTGTAAACGAATCAAAAATATGATAAGAAAAAATAGGACAGAAACTAGTAAGGGAGTTTAAGATCCGTGTCTAATTGGAAGAATCGTTATGTTTGGTAGCAAAGCATCCTTGTGGCTCGCCTCGATTAATGAATATTAATCAGAGTTGAAGAGTCTATATGACCGCGGCTCAAGCCACACGTCTTTATCGGCTATCGATGGAAATTTATCGTGAAATTATTGAAAATATTAATTGCTTTACATAGATAACGGAATACCTCGGTATTTATTTTTAATGGTACAAAGAATCCCACAAACCACGGCAAAATTTGAACGTGTATCACGTCGAACGTAAAATTTTATGCATTCTTTTAAACATTTATATTTCAATGTAATAAACAAAATATTTGGTGATGAGAGTATATTTTCTCTATTACACAAATTGATTGATAAAAAGACAGGCAAGATATCTCTGTCAAATATAATCTGAGATCACACCTATTCATAAATACGAAAGTGTCGATTTCTTGGAATTATACTCGCTAATGAGATAGTGTTGATCGTATTGTGGCTAAAGTTTCTATGTGAAAAAGTGAAAAATAAAAAATAAAACCCGGGCTAGCGTAATAGTGATCCGAGTTTAACGAGGAAAGCGATATTTAATTGACTAACATCAGTCGTTCGATAACATTCGCGTCGATCGCGATGGTCGGAGTTTGTACTTTCCCTTTCTACGCGAGTTATTCTTCTTTCAGCAAGCTATTAGTTAATAGTATATGGTCGACGTATATTTGTTGCGATCGAAATTGTTAGCATTTGTCACTGGTAATTTTTTTACCACATGGTGGAAAAATTAAAATCGACTATAATAACATTTGAGAGTTTTTTAAGAATAACATGAGTGTCATAATCCCTTCTTCCAAATATTATTTTAATAGTTTTCAATTGATTGATACACTTTTGTAATTTTATATCGTAGCTACTTTAGGTTGCAATAACGTGTTCCAATAAGGTTTCCAACGTTTACAATATGTGAAATACAGTTTAATCCAGTTCAGTAGGCATTTCTCCTCTAAATAATGCTCGTTGTTAGGTTCAACTGCCTGTAAAAATAAGCAAAGGAACGTAAGCAGTTTTCACGAAAGAATCGACAGTTTCATACTTTAGGAGGAAAGTTTTTCCATTATGGACTCATAATCTTCGGCTTCATTGGTATAGTAAGCGAAGAGCGACTTGCAAGAACTATAACTAGACGCTAAATCCTAATCTTTCCTACTTATCAAAGTAGCGAGCATCCACGCTAGGAAGGTCGAGAAACTTGCTTTGAAACTACTTAGTCAAGTCGCTTCGCGTGAATCGATCCTTTGACTATCGATCGTTTCTCAACACTTTTTCGCCAACAGAATTGAATTAGACATTACGAAATAACGAATAGAATATTTAAATTAAAGACGGCGATAAAGTTCCAATAAATGTAATATACAATAAAAAAGTTATTAGGAGAAAAAGATCGTTTCTTCCATAAAAAAGGAGTTATATTTAAAGTTCCATACAAAATAACCTCTAAGCCTCCTAACCATAAAAATTCCCGAAGAATCAGACATTTCAACCACAACGAAGCCTTCCACGAGCAACGAAGCGTCGCTGGTAACTCGAAAGAAGAATTTATGCTGGGACCATCCATCGAACCGTCGAGTAAGACGTTATAGCTATCGTCTCCTTTGGCTCGGAACGATGGGACGACAGAAAAGAGATCAAACGATCGGGAACTTTCGAAGCGAATGCTATTAAGCGCACCCGGCGCGGATTACGTGATCTCTGTAGCTATCGATGCGCTAAGAATTTTCCTCTCTCGTAGTTTACCTGGCATTTGTCTTCACAGATGTAAACAATGTTCCTTGGTCCTCAAAAATCTCTTACAGATAGAACGAAATTTGATGCTTAATCGTACGTCAGTATCAGTGAAATTCGGAATATAAAGCAGGAGGATGTGAAAGAGACGAAATATGAATTATGTAGGGTTTCTTAATCGTTATTGGTTCAGGTATGACGTATGAAGCTATTGTTTGGACATTTTGGGAATTTTCAATTTTTATATCTTATGGAAGATTTCAATAGGAACGTGTTACCCACATCTTATTTCAAGCATTTTAGACCTTGATCTAATACGTATGTTACTGTTAATTAATTTTTATTTAGATATTTTGATAGCCGAAAGTGTGAAAATTTCGTCGTACTTCTGAAAACTTGTTACCAAGATTCGAAAATATTTACGGGTCATTTATTGTCAGTTTTGTGTAACCCACCAAGTCACTCGATGCAATTTATATGATTGTATTAATCGGAATTGAGTGACATTTGGAGTGATGTAGAAAAATATGTTACTTTACACAGGTACTGAAACAAGTTACTGTACACCTATTAAACAATATACATCGCACACGTACATCTATTAAACAACCACTTTATAAATACCAAAAAATATCAATTTTTAATACACCTCCTAATACACCTCCTACACCTGCCAAGCCGGTAAAAAAAGACTGTAGCAGCCGATTGTTTCGCTGATTTACGTTCCTTTCGTATTACGACAGACAAAATGGCCGGAACGAACACTAGCAACCGGAAGTAACAGATATAATCAATATCGACACAACCATCTGATCAGCTTCTCGAGGGCAGTGTCGAAACAACGGTTCTTTCCAAGCAATCAAATCTGTCGAAGCAACCGCCGTTTTTTCACCCCTGTTCCCTCGATCGCCAAGACTCTGTTTTCCACTTGATTCTCCACCGCCCTTCGCTCTATTTATCCAAAGAGCGTGCACGGTTCAGCGAAAGGTCCGAACATTTTGCTATTTTCTGCACCCTACGCCGGTCTTCCGCTTCGTCTAAAGGCTGCACGCCTTTTGTACGACGACCGTAGATCGGATAAACACATCCAACATCGCCCCTCTCGCTATGCCGGTGTGTTGTGTTCGTGTATGTGTGAAAATATGGCGAACTTCCATCCCTGTGGCAGACGTTCGTGAAATTGTTGCACCTAACCACAGCAAATTCTAGCCTTGTTGCAAAGGCACCTGACAAAGGGACGTATTTCATCGAACTTCGCTTTAAACTAGGCAACCATATTTTGAAGATTGAAAATGGAACTTGTGATTTTAGTAACTATCGGTGATTAATAGATTGAGGACGTTTATGCAAATTCCCATTCTTCTCTAAATCGAAATTTGTTTAACTCTCCAAATATATATTATAAAAAATTTATTATAGATTTCGTTTAATTAATTCATGGTAGATTAATGATGATGTTGGATTTTTTGATGGCGGTTACAATGATATTGGTTGGTCCTAATTTAGTAACGAGATTTGGCGTAAGCGTAATAAGGTCATTTTATCATTAATAGATTGAAATCATCTTTTCCGCTATAAATGCCGTAATTTCGAAGACCGTAGCTAGTCAATTAACACGTTTTATTAAAAATAAAATCATTAAAAATAGGTACGTCAGTTTGCAGCGATCGCAAAAATTGTTCACAAACCTGTAACATTTAAGCAGTTTTTTGTACATACTCGAAATTTGTAAAATACATAGATCATAAATAACCAGGAGTTTTCATCATTTCCAGATATTTTTTGAAGTATCATACACGTTAAATCTGTGACAATGTCCGATGAATTGCGAATGGTTGACGAATACAAGTGCTTTAAATAAATTTACGTACGCGTCGCTGTGTATAAAATATAGAATTTCTATTGATTGTAGATTGTAAAAATATGTCAGAAATCTCAGTCCAGATTGAAATTGTTATCAATTATGTGAGATCTATAATTAATCGATCATAAATAATTAAGAAAGTAGAACGCATTTAAAATAATTTTCTCGACAGGCAAAGAACGCGATTTCATATAATTGCAAATTACAGCGTTTATCAGCAATTCTTGGTTAGGAATAAAAGAATCTTGTAATGCGAATAATCGTCATAAATTGAGGTACCTACGAGTATTCGCATTTCTGTCCTTCGATATCATAATTACTTCGGATTATGAATTATAAAACCAATTACTCGATGCAACTGCAACATGCAAACCATTTATATAAATCATTTAAAATAAACGGAACAAATTATCGAATTGAAAATATCTAAGTCGGACAAGCATATTCTTCACTTTGGAAATATTAAAAAAAATATTTGGATACAAATAGAGAAAATTCTATCGTAAATAAACATAAAACTTTGCCCTCTTTTTTATAGGAAAATCCTATTATTCTGACGTCATAGCAAGCTGTAGTGAAAATAAATTTGTACGCAGAGTCGTGCTCGTTCGATTATTCATAGCAGGCACAGTCAACATAAACCACCCCGCATCCCTCGTATTCCGGTTGAAACATAAAAGGAAGTCACGCGAGGCTCTCAAAAATTCACGCCGCGTTGTACGAAACGCGGAGTAAAAATCAGTATTTTATACAAAAGAAATGTAGGTAGCATCACAGGGCACCTACGTTGTTTAACGGAAACAACGAAATTCCAGTTTTATCTTAACCTAGTTGAACGAAATTAGAAATATCGAAATCCAAGTATATACTTTTCTGATCGTTTTTGATACCGATACAAAGATTTTTAATGTCTTCGACGTGTGATTAAAATATTACAAAAATGAGCTCAAATTTTATATAAAATTATTTAATCGATTCGAAACAAAAAGAACGAGATAGAGAGAAAAAGTTGTTTGAAAATGCATATTCAATGGGTCAAAAGAAGCAGAAATGTATGTTTTATATCGGGTGTTCTTTTTTCGTGAAGAAACGTGGTATTCTGACGAGAATAAACATCCAGCGCGAGTGCATGTTCAAAGTGTCCAGCAAATATTTGCATTAAGATTCCGAAATCACACAGTGTCGCGTTAACGAATGACACAGAAGCGGTGGAAAGCATAAAGCCTCACTGTGAATAGAATCGTTGTAAATAATGAGAATAATTGAACTTACCTAGCTTATGAAACGTTAATCGACTTTAAATATCGTGTCGTCCATTGCAGGGAATGTTACGTGCACGAGAAATGAATGATTAATGACGCGGAAAAATAAAACGATTTTAATTTCCAACGTACTTGAGCTTTCGTGTCAACGATCTGAATTATTATTCAGAGTGCTCACAAAAAACTTTCGGAATCAAATATTTTCCTACAATTTTACGATTACCGACCGCTTTAATATTGAATTTTTATATGGAGAATAACGAAAGCTGAGCTATCGGAATATTACAATTATGAATTACCAAGTTAAATATCTCATTTTTTAAATTTATTTTTCCAAACTTTTGAAGTTTCAAATTTTAGTAATCGCCAAATTTTTATCTACGATAATCCCATACTTTCAAGTTTCATCTCGAGCAAATCTTCGAAAGAAAGAAGCTCTTACCTTTTTTTCATCGTGGCTTCGAATGTACGTAAAAATAATAATGCCAAAAGTCATTAGAACGCTCAGACATGTATCGAAAACAGAGGCTTCGATGGAATGAGTCAGAACGCCAAGTGTACGTACATCGAACTTTGTTTTATTTAATCCATAAACATAATCAACGTACGTTAAACGCGTCTACATACGCGACTTTTATAACAATCTAGTAAATACTCGAGGAACAACAATTTTATAATACTCACACATAATTCTAATAGCAAGTATCACGTGTATGTCTTATACAGCGTCTGCATCATTATGAGTGATCAATTTAATCATCATATTATATAATGTGTTTTGTTGATAGAAGAGGCGTACAGTGAGTTATAAATTCGATAGCTAATTAACGATAATTTTAACTTTCTATAATTATAGTAGAATTTTCAGCTTATAACACATTACATTAGATTTTTACATTAATTTGAACTAACAGCTGCTATAGAACGATTCTGTGGTCCCAGTATAATGACGTATCAATAAAATATTATTTATAGGTCGGATTAACGAAGAAATAAGTAAATAAAAATGTTAGAAGTACGAATATACGTGTATACATATATATAATTCCCAAGTCCCATGGCGTTATAGAGGATTATATATCTCGAACACCAGTTGGACTTTGCACTGTTAAATTGACGAGACCCTGGAGACTGAGAACTACCAGAGATTGGAATGGTCAAAAGTAACGTTACTACTAAAGGATGAAATATTACTTTTTTAGAATTTTTATTTCTCATTCGATTCATAAGGGTTCTTAAGAAGTGGTGGAAATAAATCTTGAAAAATCCAAAGGGCTGCGCGATTATCATTTAAGAGATTAACTGCTTCATTGTTCCATTTATCTTCTTTTCGAGCTTGTTCCATTTATCTTCTTCTTCATACTATACATCAAACGCGAGAAACAAAATCTCTAGCTTAAAACACTTAAATACTTTCCTAAGTCAAAATCAATATTTCCTCCGACTTTTAAAACAAATTTACAACTCATCATATGGCTCGTCTACCGCCTATACGTGTATTAACATATAAGAAGAGCAAAAGAAATCTGCTTCGTCAACTGATAATCGGTTCACAATTCTTTCCATGCAAACGCCGCCAGCGTCCGCTGCAATCGATGTACCATTACGAATCCAGCGCGTTAATTAAGTTACCTAACAACTCACTCGTTAACGAGGATAACGAGGATAACGACCGAATAACGGGACGAGATTCGTCGCATCATCCTGTACAAGATCTCAGCTCGAGTAAGTAGGAGACATTAAATTTCAGGCAAGTTTATGTAATTCGTAGGATTTTGTTCGGCTAATTGAAATAAACGCGCTAACGACCGATCCGATTCCACGCCCATTAACCGAATTAGCAATTTGCACGAGTGGAAAAACGAATCGTGTCGATCATCGATTGCAGTGTACCGTTGGCCACGCGAATATTCGTGAAAGCACAGTGTGTAACAGAGTGAAAGAGAATGATATGGTAAACGATTTATTTGCATTTCTACGGTCGTTTACAGAGCGTTAGCCGAGCCTTTGTTACGTGCTTCGGCGACATCTCACCACATGCGCGCGGATCACTTCTACCAAGCCCTTCGTGCTTGTTCTTCTATCGTATACATACCTGAAACAGGCAAATGAGTTTAATTAGGATTGATTTTCGGACTGTACTGTAATAAATGTGAAGCAGCGTGTGCTCAGATTTTCAGTCACCCTTCCGTAAAATCAAGTTAAGTTTTTTAAGGAGAGACAATAGATACGCTATCAAAGCTTAATTTCGCTTTTTGATTCTATAGAATCTTTTTTACGGAAAGTTTGTGTGGAATAAATTGCACCTTCTGCTTGAACCTTAAGAAACGCAGGCTAACATTTCCAAAAAAAGCGGATCGCAGAGTAACCAATCCAATTTTGATATCTGTAGTCCTCAAATTACTTCTACTTATGTAAACGTTACTTTTGAATCTTCATGAGACACACATTGATATCGGTTTGTAGTGGATTGAGCGAGGATTAATAATTTGGAATACGAGGAATTGCTGCTGCAACCCGTCAAGTATATTTTGAATAAATATAATAAATATAAATACCGTCGAGAGACGCTCGTACAAATGAATTCGCAAAGATAAAGTATAATCGCTCGCAGAAAACTCGACTCGTAGATATTGATCGATAATTCGTAGATACTCGGTGTATACTGACTCATTCGCGATCGCGTCTGTTTGTTTATACTGATCGGGGGGAGTCGGAAAATTTGAATTTTTCTTAGATCGACGGTTGCCCATAACGATGACTTTGTTTTGTCCGGAGTTTGTCTATCGATATGTTTCATGCATCAAGGCTGTGTCCGAGGCACAACAACAACATGAGTCGCTCTCGATCCGCCTCGTCCTATGACTCATGTGCCGCTACAGGTTATTAATTATCGGACTTTACAAAGATGCGATGAAGGATTATAAAGATATGAAAACATATTGGTTAAAAATAAAACAACTACTATTTTTCAGTGGTATCCATCAGTTTGCTCAAAGCCATAACAAACATCCCCACCCTCAATCAAACAATGAAACAAACACTTCAGAACGCTATCTCCATTATCCTTCAGACGACCATGTACCTAAAAAAAGCTTTTTAATCATGTTCACCATTATCGTTCCACTACAATAATTCGACATCCGTTCAAAACAAAAGTTGTGGCGATATCTTGCCAGTAATATGACTGGCAAACAACAGACATCAGTTGTAACACAACGTTAATTGCGGACAGGGTAGCAGCGAGAAAAGGGCTGAGGTAGATTTCATTTCTCGTTGCAACAGGATCATGAGACGGAGCTACGGCATTATCACTAGCGTGGTCATAAAGCGGCCGAAAGCATCGTTTCGTCGCTATCTTTACGAGGGAATTATGCAGTACAGCGGAACCAGGTTCTGCTCTCGCAACGACGCCCAGAACAACGTTCCTTGATGCATAAGTTCCGCGAATAAGTCGTATAAATTTCCGTCGGCGGATTTATCACGTAACTATTTTTCAAGCACGTGCTTATAAGTTTTTACAAGCCTCGCACCATGTCACACTACGACCTACTTCGTTTCAACTGAATGGACGAATAGATGGAGCGACGAAACGAATCCAGAATTTATTACGGATTTTGGAATGTTGAGTGGGAAATGGTACGGGAGAATTTCCGTTGTCGTTCTGAGATTATGACTGCGCAGTTTTAAAAATAATTGTAGACAAGAAAAGAAAATTTCAAAAAATATTCATTTGAAACTCAACGCATATTAACTGTTTATATTTTTATTAGCTGATGACGCACGTGGGATACATGCAAGTGGGTGCTTTTCAGAGAAAGTCTCTCTTTGATGGTATCAGGATAATGGATTCAAGGAAAATTAAAAACTTCGCTTGAGGTGAAAATTGTAGTCTATTATACTGGGGAACGTTTAAATTAATCCATTAATCGTAACACTGCCATTTACATGGAAAAAATAATGCCTTCAAATTTTCGTTATCATCATAACCATATTTTTCCCGGGTGGATTTAATCGTGCCAATGTAATAACGAAAATAAATAATTTCGTATTGACTACGTTGCTGATGCAAAATTGCACAAAATGCGATATACAAGAAGATATACACAGGAAGTTCATTAGCGAAAGTACTATCCAAATTAACAATCTACTATTTTAAAATAATGAAAGATGGTTTTGCTAGATAAACTACGGATAGTTCTACGTATAACTTGCATGTTGATTAAATGTAGGGCATTATTGGGGTTATTTGTTTTATCATTGATTATATTATTCTCTACAAAATTCTTTACTTTATTACACTATCATACTGTATGATATTATATATATTAGATATTATATATAAGATATATTATATATTACATATAAGAACCATTTCATCTCGATTTCCAGCTCTCTATTCTTTTCATCACGTTCTTCATAAAACATTTCTCGTCACGAAACCATAAGAAAACATAGGCAAACTTGTTGAATGACCTGACACCATCGCTATCACTCAGGCTCATAAATTCAGCTCAAACCCATTTTCACAAATCGTCGTCAATATTCGCGCACCCTCAATCTTCGCAAGTTCCGGTAGAAGGAGCATTATGGATAACAAAATACTATCTATTTCTTCAGCATTCTATATATATTATCCTATAATGAAGTTTTGTCCCATATTATTGACAAAAATGAATTAAAGGACTGTTTATTGAAGTGTCTTTTCGAGCAACTTGCCCCTCAAACGTTCGACACTCGCGTCTTGTCGTCGATGACAGATTGTCAGACAGAGCCAAGTCGAGGCACCGTTTATTCGTTTATGACCGTTTCTCGATCATCTCGATACTCCCATCGAAAAGAACCGCCCTAATACGTTCATGAATTATGATCAGACATCGAGCGACGACCACGAACTCGACCGCCTCGTAATTAGGCTATCATCGTTCGAGAACAAACTGTTGCTTCCCTCTACTAAAATTGGACGAAGATAGATTGCTTGATAGATTGCATAGTTTGCTAATTTATTATCGTTAATTTCTTTTTTGCGACTTCCTGACGTTTTTTTTATTGCTTTAACTCTTTTACCGTTTAAAGTTTGACAAAGGTTGTCGTTTCAATTTTATTTGAGTTATATTTCGTGGAATATTTGGAAACTAAGTTTATCGATTGATAGTAATTTATGGTGTTAATTTTTTAATTAAGAGTGAGTATATCGAAATTGTGGAAGAGGTCAAGTATGACGTCACATACAGTCGGCTGAATGGCTTGGGGAAACCAATTCAGGTTAGACATGAAAAACTTATACCTACTACTTGTCTGATAGAGTTTCGTGTTATATTACTTGGCAGACAGTTTTGCGGTTCATACTACTTGTCTGACATATCGTTTATTCAGACTCCTTGTTGCGTTGTTGATTGAGAGACTTTCACATGATTGTCACACGAAAGTTAACATTCCATAGAATGTTATGAGTTGTACAGTATGTAACCATATAAAAATAATTAATTTTAATTTTTGTTGCAGTTAATAATAGTAACCACGGTTCGTTAATGATAAACGTGAGATTTATAATCCTATTCCTTGTAAGTTCCTATCGTTTACACTTATTTTATTTTCCATTTTCCATTTCTCAATAGGTTTTTTTTTTAAGTTAATATAGTATCTTCAGAGCGTTCCAAATCTTCGTAAATTTCGAAATTTGAAGCACGTCTATCGATCAATATTAATTCACATCGATACTCCCTTCATCATAGAGCGGCTCCTATTGCAAAACATCGAACGTAACTTCCTCTTGTCCTTCTCCAGTCTCTGATGCTCTCGTTCATTTCACTTTCTCTCAGAAACATTCTTCGAGCTTTGATGCCTTTCATCAACAGTTGAGAGATTACAATATAGATGTTCCGGACAGATGTTGAATCAACGATCGGTTTATCAGTCGGTCCTCAGATTGTCTCCTCTGTGATGTGAACCGTGATGTGGTCGTCACGGATTTATAGTTACCATAGTAACGATGCGATCGTACTTGCAGCTGTTCGAATAGAAAGCCAGCACATTGCAGTAATCTTCTGTACAATACCATGTAGAAAGCTTACAAAGGACATCAAACGTTAAATTAGTTTTGGATAGATATGGAACGACTAAAATTATAGAATTCGATGTAAACGATGAAATAAATGTTACATTCGTGAAAAATTCGATATTGACCAGAAGAATGACGTAAAAATCCATTATAATCAGTTTTCAAGTTCTGTATGTCTATCATGCATGTATACCATGCCTGATAACTACTTCATTTTTAATAATTAGTTGAACCAAAATTGAGAAATAACTGCCAGAAAGATAATTTTTTGAACAAAGGAGGAATAGAATGGAACGTACGGTTTAACGTTTACGATCATGTGGCGTTACGTAGAGCAGTAAAGTTGGGTTGCAATCGCGCGGGAGGACACTAGCGAGCAATTAAGGTGTCCTTACAAGCGATCGAAGGGATACGATGTAACCGCGATGTTCCCTGAATCGTATCTTCTCGGGTCTTAATCGTTTAACGGAGTTTCCAGCAGGAAATTGTGGCTGACAATTGATTTCGTGGCCTCTCACGGTGCCTGTTCAATTTATCCTCCAACGACTCTGGATTGGCAGAAGTATCGTACGTTCCAGTAAAACGTGGAAAATTGTACGCGAAAAATCCGTTCGATTTATCTTCTAATTAGTCACAGTTCCTTCTGATTTTCTTCTTTCGATTTACAAGCTCAAGCGATTGGATTCCGCCTTTAGTATTAAAAGCGAAATATTTTATACGTGTAACTCTATGTACGCAAAAAAGTAGCATATTTAAATGAGCTATTTAAAATCAAATTGATCGACTTCATTTTCTGACAAATGTTCATTCTATCCTAGTACACTCAATTCGACTATTCTAGTAACACACGTTATTGAAAGTTCCAGTAACAATAATACATCAGGGTCGAGTTTTCAGAGTAAAGTTTTAACTACCGTAAGATACGACTGTTCGAATTGTATACATGAAACTCGAATTAAAGCGAATGACGTTTGTAGAGGTTACGAAGCATTCATTGCAACGACGAATTTATCGAAAGAGGGTGAGAAAATAGAGGTCGAGATTGTGGATGAAAAACGATGTATATAGAACTGTCTCATTTGGCAATTCCACGATGTAATTATTCCTGGTAACAATATAGTCTTATGTAATAAAAAAAGGATACATCTTCGGCTCTTAACTTCACGAAATAAATTAAGACAAGTTAAGTTACGAGATCTGACACTCAAATTCCACAATCTACGCACCGAAGTCAACGTGACAAGCAGATCTTGGAATCTTCGACTAGAATTAACGCATGCGAAATGTTTAAAGCCTAAACTAGAACAGCGTGTCAATTGTAACGGGTGAAGGATAAAGCGATTAAACCAGGCCGCGAGACTCACGTCGGTCCCGATTCCATCGTGGCGGAAACGGCGTTTATATCAGGTTTGTCCGGTAATTGCGGCCGCGAGTCGATTTCCAAGCTCATAGCCCGTGAAAATTTGCGGCCGGAGTCGCGTGCAGGGGTTGAAACACGCTCGCGCCCGTCCGATGACGCGCGCGGGCTCTGCCCGCTTCCTAACGAGGCCACCAGCCGAGCTGAATTCTCCACATGCCCTGCGCCGCCAAATTCGAGAGAAACGGGTCTTCGTGCGCAACGCGGCCACCCGATATCGATGATGCAACGGAATCCGATTTCCCGCCACTGGCTACGCTCCCAGAACAATCCGCCTCTCCCTTTCGCCGATGATCAAAGGAATGTTCGATCGAGATAGCCAGAGACGAATTGGTAAGATATGAAAATTCGCGATCGACGATGTCTACCAGGCTTATGGGTGAAGGTGATTGAAAGAATTTAGGGAGAGGATCTTCGACCCTTAACTGGTACAATGAAGTATAAGCATAGAAATTCAGGAAAGTAGACACCCTTTACACATCGCGCGTATAATACGTAACATCTTGAAGTTTCGTTGACGTTATTAGTCTTGACTAGCATAATTATATTGATAAAGTTTGAAACAAGTCCGAAAATATACATAGAAGCTACAAGATACTTAGTGCAAGTTTATGTATATTTCGCCAAGATCACAAATAATTTATACTTAGATTCTTCCGTATTATAATTAATCATCTTACCCAGTTTCGTCAATTTAAATCTAACCGTAACAAAAAAAGAAAAGATTCTCAGGGTGAAACTATTATAGTTACTAATCTAACTCACTCTTCTGTCATTTATCAGGATTTCTCCTGAAACCAAGATACACTTATTTTCCCATATCCTTCAACCCTAACCCTTTCGTTCGATAAAAACACCATAAGAAACGCAATTAAGCGTTTCGTGGCCGCCTCCACATCCGCCAATACTTTCGTACCGAAACAACCTCGAAGAATCCAAGCCCCGTGGTGTTGGTTTTCGTCTCACGTACACGAATAGATTGTTTTCATCGGACAACGAAAATGGAAACAAAGGAGCGTCCAGCGACAGTTCGTCAGCGGTTTCTTTCACACCTAACTGTGTCCGCGTTTCGATTCCAATTACAACGAGTAGGACGAGGAGCAATTAAGCAGTCCGTACGATCGACCGAAGGGATTCGAAGCCACCGGGTTTCGATCGTTACATCTAACACAGACCAGAGGCCAGGCCTGGCTGCTGGGAATTGCGGCCAACAATTGATTCCACGAGCCAGGCACGCTTCTAATTTGTCCTAATGCCACCCGAGAACGAACTATATTTTGGTTTGGCTATAGCCTTTCGTGCAGGGATAATCAATCGACTCACTAAAATAAATCTATTTCCATGGTGTTTCTGAAGGAATTAAACACGTTTCGATTGGAGATACTTTGTATGGGTTTCAAAGGCTTTGCAAGTTCTTTAGAGAGGTCTTAAATGATATGAATTACTATACGTTATTATAAAGGGTCTGAAGAAAGTATCTGTAAGCTTATTTTATTAGTCGAATAGTTGAAGTATCATGAAATTTTTATTTATTTTCTAAATATGAAAAAACAACATTCTTTAGAAACTATTATGATTCTAAATTCAAATGTAGCTAGTATAAAAAAAGTAGAATTGGTTTTGCTCAATTTACTATTTTATCTTACGGACTCTTTTTAGAATGCTCCTCAATTGTTTATCCAAACTATATAAGGAACACAAACGAAAACAGTTTTAAATTAAACATTTCAGAGGTGCAAATGGCTTTCCTCGGACAACGTTTTCTTTGTGAACTTGAAAGAAACCAACGTTCGTGCACGCTATTTGAAAAAATCGAGACGAACCAATGAAAGAAAGTAGAACGACTTCTACCAAGTGGCGTCACTTCTGGAAGCATCCAACTTCATAAGTAAGATTCCACCTAGAATCTTCCATTTGCCAGCTGCACGCACGCCGAATGTTGAAAATTCTTCACTGCAATAGCAAATACTCGTCTCTGGTTAAATCTTTGAAAAAATACTCCATTTTCCTCTTCTTTCCTCGCGTGCCTCTTGGATTTCTGTTTTCTGTTGTTTTCTTGTCACTGTTGTATTTCCGTCAATAAATCAACATGATGGCCACGCTCGCTACATTGCATCGTTGCTGATCAGTCTTCAAATTTCCGCCATATTTCGACTTTTGAATAGCTTTGATGTTCGTTCACGTGCGACGCGTGGAAAAAGATAATATTTCAATGTTGTGTACTAGATAGATTTCACGTAAAGTTAATTCAAACTAAGCCATCCAAAACAATTAAAACTCAAAACAATTTACATTTATAGCGAAACGAATAATATTAATTACAAAAGCTTATTTTACTACGACCAAAAATCACGTAATACAGGAACGCGTGATTAAATAACTAATCTACGAAACGAATTAAATATTCTACAAAAGATGCTTTCATGTTTCACGTGCATTTAAAACGAGTGCGTGAGTGCAAGTTTTACACGAATTAAACGCCCTGATATAGAACAGGAGTCGGGCAGAGAACATTTAACCGAGGGCTAAAAATATACTTGAACAATGATATTCGGAGGAAAGGGGAATGGTGCACTGCATGAACGAGTTCACCTGAAAATTATATATATTTGAGTAAATATCAAAGTCATTAGTTAGACGGCTATGTTTTATTGATTCCCAACGTTCACTGTTGCTTGATGTGACATATTCGAGTTTGCGACCTGATAAATTTACTTCAGTCCCTCGGCATCATTAAATGCGCCAATAATTTCTTGCACGCTTATTCACACACACGAAAATATTCTAAAAATACTTCGAAAAGGAAAAAGAAAAGAAACGAAAAATAACGCGTTTGGAATTGTTTTAAACTGAGAACAAAAGAATAACGTTTTGATCTGAAAAACAAAAAAGAATATCCTGTTTTGAAGATTCCTCTGTGAAGGGCAGCACGTTTCTATTGTTCGAGCAGTAGGGATTATTTTTTCATACAATGCTGGTCGACTGGAGCGTTACAAATAATCTCGATGAAAGCTTGATCCACCGTTCTCTTCTGAATTCGCGAGCGACGTGCGAGCTTGTGTAATTCGCGAACACCATTGTGCCCGGCCGAAATATTCGACGCCAGATCGATTCCCGGTATAACGAGTGTAGCGTTAACAGCGGACCAATTAAAACCTCCATTTAAATCGGGGAAAGTAAAGAAATGAGGAGATAACAGGCGGATTTTGTCGTTCGTTTGACGATCGAGGAAAGAAGCGTAACAATTGGCTTAAACGTATCGGGTTTGTGTAATATAAAATTGAATTCGATATTGTAGAAAAACACTGATCCTGGCACGAGACTCGGGTTTTCTGTGATCTTTAAATTAGAGTAAAAAACTTTAATCAATTAAAAGTTTTGTTTGTACAAAAAATAAAAAATCATTTATATGGATTTCTTCGTTGAGGATGAACAGAATAATAATAAAATATTTCATTCTATTCATTTGACTTTATAAAAAATCTATCATAGTAAAATTTCAGTCCTAATAGCGAGAACGTGATTTTCTTTCATGATAACTTTTAAGGGTTAAATAAAATTTCAATATAATATCAAAGAATTTTATCACACTATACAATTTGTTTTCCCTATAATGTTGGATAACCAACAAAGCAGTTTGTGTATTTTATTATAATATCCACAATTCTTAGTACCGATAAACGATGTATCTATTTATTATAAAATAAAAAGCCCTTGGCTAACTAATTATGTAGCTTGTTCTTTGAGCAGCGTGGAATGTTTACATTTTCTATGACAGTTTCTCGGCGGTATTTAGGTTAAGAGGTGAAAAGGAAAAACATAGAAAAATAGTTGGACAGGTATCGATTTTCAAGTAACCAGTGACACGTATATCCACGTCGCTGTTAAATATCCGCGCTTTTTTACGGTCCAACTCATTGTTTACCTCGCACATTGTTCACGGTTCTACACACGTCTACACGCTGATTCTCGTAACATCCAAGGTAGCTACGTAGCGTGCAGCTTTTGTGTTAAATATGCCCTTTACATTATCCCCCTCGTTGTACGGATGACACGCATCGAATGTTGGCCATTGTGTTTCCTCGAAAGACTGAACATCGTGTCTTACAAGCACTACGCCACTCTCCAGCGACTTTCGTGAGAATTTCGTTCATCTTTTTAACAAAAAGAGAGGAACAAAGAAGGTACTGATCATAGAATTACAAGAAAATAAAAATACGAAAGTGTAAAATGTTGAAGAAATAAAAATTTAACTAGAAGTTTTAATAATAAAGTTTCTACTGTTTCTATAGTATAGTTTCAGCATATATATAGTTAAGTATATACACCTGATAAATTTGTAAATTTAATTAGAATTTAATTTAGAATTGATTATCGATTGCATAGGAATTGAAATTAAATTATAATACGATTGAGTGTTTGTGTACTTTCGTATAACAAATTAATTTAAGTAGATGAGCAAATTCTGGCATATCTAAAATTTATTAGGTCCGATAATAATGATAGAGTTTAGTAATTTAGTCTTTCCATATTTAAATATACAATACAAAGTATCGCAAATCCAATAACACTTTTTAGTCAATTGCATATAACAATCAAACTACAGTTAGGAACTTAAAAGCTCAAGTTTCTAATTGTAAATGTCCAATTACTCTACTTGCAAAGCAACCAATATCTCGACTTGGCATTGTGGTAAGAATTCGAGTTTCGATCGACTACTGATCAAATACGTTCAAATGTTCGCAGACATTCTCAATTCCTCAAATTATTCCAGAAGAAGAATGTTAGTTACAACAAATATTAAAACAAAACAAAAGCAAAGGAACTTCTTACGACTACACTGTCGTTTCTTCCTTATAGTACAATTTTTTCATGAATAATTCGTACGACGAGTTATGTATTCCGAGCAGTAGAAAGCCAAAATTATCGAAGGTTTGGTAAAAGACCCGCAGCTTTCAGTTCTCGGAAATGAATTTCGCTTAATGCCCAAAAGAATCGTTTCATTTCATCGTACAATACCTATATAATTTGTCGCCCGTGTTTCACAAAGGTTTCGACAAACAGAGGGAAATAATTTCCATGAAACACGGTCTTTTCCGCGAAACAGTCGCCTCTTTGAAACGAACTGCTCAATGAAATTTCCTGCTCGGATCGTTCGATGCACGCGTTAATCTTTTCTCTCGTCGAAAAGCTCGTCTTCTATCCGATCGATTGCGTGTAACAGTTTCCATCGAAATACACTCTCGAATGACAACGTTCCCGTGAACCCATTTAAATTTAGACCACTATGGGGTTGGGGAAACAAGATCCTTTGTAGGTGAGATCCCTGGAATTTCGTTCGTTCGACGATAAGGTCAGCCTCTCTCAAAAGTGGCGCGTTTAAAGGAAGTTATTAAGGGGCTGATGAGTCCCTGGATCGACCGCTTGGCCGGAACCAGACGCATCGATCTTGTATAATCGTCTTAAAACAATGCCAGCTGAATTTCTACCATGAAAATTCGTGGAACAGTTGCAAATTATCCTACTGCGTATACTCAGGTTCACGAAAATATTTGAATGTGTGCAGAAATCTTTTATGAACATGTTATGTGTATTATACGAAATATTAAAAAACTTTATCAGATAAGTTAAATTTCATTATATGATAATATATCCATAAAAGTCTTCTATGGTAAATGTTCAAATACTTTCGTAAGCCTGTGTAGGTTTGTATCATAAGTAATTATTAAGAGAAGGGAATGATAAAAAAAAGAAATGTAATTCACCATTAAAGATAAAGCCGGGTAGTTCAATGGATAACTGAAGCTATGGATCACTTCGAATATGCAGAGTGGATAGTATACATGTTAATTAAGGAGTAAAATTTACATTGAAACTGTAACTGATCATGAAGATTTACTTCAGAATGTTTATCTTGCCTGTTCCTGAAATTAGCACTTTATACGCTCAATTTTACATTGTAAAACACTGAAGCTATCTTTCTACGTACAATAGCATTTAATACGTTGTTTCTAGTTTATTGATCAATAATCAATTTCCCTTCCTTTGTGTAATTCTTTACTTTCTCCCATTTCAATTTTATAAAATTCCCATAGTAACAACTTTCATTATTTTAAACCCAGCTCTCACAAAAATTAAATTGCTTGCGAGATAACCTAAGAGGCAGTTAAAAGGCAAGAATTGACCAATCGATTATCCCCGTTTCGCAAAAAAGGAACCTTATCCTAGAGTAACTCTGTCAAGTCGAGCTATGTCTTCGGGTCTCAATAGGCCCGTGCGCGATACTGATCTCAGACAGAGCATATGCGAGGTCAGAGGAATCGGTGGAGGTGTATCTCGGCCGTCGATCGAATAGCCGCATTCCTCACGCAATTTCAACTGACATCTGTCGTGTAAGCTTTATCAATGCAATTTGGCTGAGATTGGCCGCACATCTTCATCAAGACCGGATGGATTCAGCGCCTGTGTGTTCATTGTACCAGTTTCGTGAGGCGTATAACGAATAATGGTCCGAACGAGTAGGGGCCATCATCATCCATGTCGAACGATGTCGCGAACACGTCGAAGTAAAATGGGGCATTCCGTTTTCATTAATAAAATGGCTCGCGAGATGCTTGGAGACGTCTCGCCTTTATTTGACAATGTTTTGTACCGGTTCGTTCGCGTTCTTCTTCTTCTTTTTTTCGTACCTTTCTTTGTCTGGCAAGAAATCCAAGCGTGAGGTATTTTCAGTAGTTCGTGTCCGGGGACCTGACACGTTTATTTCCGATGAACAATCCCAGCCTGAACCATTTCGGATGCTATTGAGAGAAATTTGTATTTTGGAAATAAGGAACGTTCTTGGAGCGAAGGTTAGCAGAAGTTGCTAACCTGATTGTTACTGATCGTGCATGTTGGAAACAATTGCGAGGATACTTTCGTTGCATGACCTCTCTTCATCAAATAAATATTCTCTTGTTCGTCGTAATAATATCAGTAAGCAAGTTAAAGAAATTGCAAATAATGCATACAATGTATATGTAATCCATACCTATACAAACTAGACAACATTGTATGTTAATGAAGAAGTATCATATACGTTAATTCATCACTATTTTACTTTTTGCATTTAATATTTTATCTTTCTGGGAATTGTTTCTTTTTTTTAAAATATCGTGAATAATTTTCTAAAAATGAAATCTATCTATTCGTTTAAAATTAATTTTTTCCCGTATCCTTTTAATTTCGTATTTAAGCAAGATTCTAACGAAGGAATAATTTAATCAACAATACAAATTCTCATCCCTTGTTTCACTTCCTTCACTTCAGCTTCTCTGTTAACATATTTACTCGTGCACTTATACACCTCTATCTACATAAAATTGAAGAAAGTAAAGAGAGTTATAAAAGAAGAGACCTGATATACCTAAGTAGAAGGATGCAAAAATTTCAATTACCTCGGAAAGCCTTTTAACAGAAAGGAATTTCATCAAATTTTTGTACATATAAAACCCTTCTTCCTGCATACTAAAACAATTACTTTAAGTAACAGCCTATATACACAGGCTTTCTCTCTTTCTTGTTTGACATATTTCGCTTCGAAGACTCCGACCTTAAGCCTTTCAAACAAAATTGAGGTTAAATTTAACCTTCCCTCGCAATATTCGAAGCTTATTCGAATTACTCGATCTATGAACCCGGAACCTTTTGTTTCTTGGTCGTGTGTTTTATAAATTGAGACACCTGGACTGTATGTTCTCCCACCCTGATCCCAATACTAAGATAGTTATCGTAGATAGATAGAAAACCTTCGATCACATTTTTCTGTCTGCTGTGGAATTTATCTCGCATAACGTCATACTCGATAGAATCTGAACAACTAAAAGAATAGAGATCAGCTATATCCTTATATAGGATTAATTTTTAAAAATAGATCTATTTCGCTTCATCTTTTAAATTATATAATTTTAACTCTAGTTGTAAGCTACTTCATTGCATATTTTATTAAAGTTATTTTGTTCTTTGAGTTATACAATTTTATCTACAATTCTATATATATATTATATGGCAAATGATTATATTCTCCGGTCACTTATCAAATTATTTGCATATTTAACTACAGATTATTTAAAAGTAATTAAATTTGCATGAAGATGACTGATGGTTTTGGAAATACGACAGCGCAGCTAATACAAACTCGAGCTTTAATAATTTATACCATATTTTCGCAATAAACAAGTGTTATATGCAAATGTTCGTATTAATTAATATCTTATAATCCCGTCACATTAATAAATTTCATTATCTCTACAAATCTGACTACTTCCAAACAAATATGAAATCTCGAACTAACGTGAAAATACATTTTAAAGCCAGGTTCGCGGACCACGTTCGCACGCAATACTCACAAGTTCGTTGTCCAGATTCGCACGTTCGTTAAAACAATGCACATCTTTCGAATATTCGTAGTATACCTTGGAAGCATCAGACCTGCTATGCCTGAGCGCTATATTTTGTAAATTAGAGACCGAAACTCTGTAATTTAATATAAAACTATGAAACCGTGAAAATCTAATCTAATCTTTCTCGAATAATTAATTCGACCAGTTAAATCCTAGAAATGAATCGTTAACCAGAGAGAAGTGTCATTTTTATGCACTTAGAAAAACGATGGTAGTGTTTCAAGTGATGAAAGACACAGTTCCAGGTTCCAGCACGCTAAGAAAATAAACGTTCATTGCGCGGGATGTTTACGTGCACTCACAAAGTATCATCATTAACAGAGGCCGCGTACAGGTGGGTAAATACGCTCAAGAAAACATAAACAAACATTCTCATAGGGACCAACATGCCCGAATAATTTTGCATGTCCGTACAGCTGCGAATGCTTTTCGTTTAACCACGGTAGAATTCAATCACACGCTCCAAAAATTCTCTAGATGTCCTAGTAAACGAAAAAGAACGATATCCTGTGAGTTTGAAGGAAGAATCAATGGTTTCAGCATAACGCAACTACGTTAGTACTTGATATCAAAATAATGCTATGTAAAATAATGATGATACTAAAGGAAATAAAGATCCATTTTCACTTATAATACTTGAAGATAACATAGATTATGGTGAAATACTGAAATTTGCTTTCCTTTTACAGGAATTGTCGAAAAGTTGAAAGAGTTATCGGAGAATCGACTTTTGAGAAAATTGGCAATTAATATACTGTTACAAGATTTTGACAGCCACAGAGCGAAACGTCAGAGTTAACGCATATCGTAAGAGGAAATTAAAGAAATTAGTACTTCTTATCGATATACAAAATATATCTATATCTTACTAGCTATAACTATTAGACTTAACTCGTCAAATTGAATAATTTTCACTGTTTTTATTTTCTAGCCATTTTATTACTGTTCTATAATAATATTATTGTTAAATATATTTTCATATCTAATGTACCATGTTATCATATCACGCTATAATTTTATAATCACATCAAACTTCTATTTTTCGTTCTATAATTCACGTGTCTCGGCATAAAATCGGAAGCTAATTGAATTAATTCACGAACTGGTCAGGCATTAAATGGAAGCAGGGGCTTGTTATCAGCCATTTGGGCGCGTTTTCACGAAGCGGATCACGTGGCGCCAAAAGTCGAAATGCACACTTATTAACGGGTGACCGCGCCGGGTTCCGGCAGTGCGGATATGTTTGCGGGCTGCATCCTGCCGCGGACATATTCTCCGCATAACAAATAACTGCCATTACGCGTTTATCAACCGGCTGCACGCAGGTTAATAATGCACGTCGTTATAATATGCGGCCAGCATGAACGCAATTACCCGTCGGATACCTGTAATAATATTAAAATTCAAAAGGTCCTTTGTCGCGTTGAAAAAGAACCAAGCCATCGATGCTAAAACGATGAAATTGACGATCATCCCTGATTAGAACGCGTTTACGAAGAGATCGCAGAGGTTTAGATGATATAGGATTGATAATGTACGTGGATGAAATTAATATACAATGCGTGAATTAGATATTTGGAATTTGTTCATATTTTATTCATTTTATTAACATCATATTTATCATTTTATTGACATTAAGTTTGGAATAAATTTGTCGAAGGGAAGATATCTCCATATCCATTCAAATGCATCCTCAAATCCATTCGTATTTTAATACTTTATTTAATAACACTGATATTAATTTTGTTGGCAATAGATGGGGATTTTATGAACCGTGGAAGTCAATTCCGTGAGAATATAGCTCTTTTTAAAAAGTAATAACGCTTCATGTGCATAATGGCGGAAGGGTCTATATTTTGTAACTGTATAAAAATTCCATTTTGTATGCATGTATTTCGAAGATAATATCTATTTAATTTTGTATCGTAAATGTAGCTATATAGAAGCTGTTATTAAAACTACTACATTATAAACGAGGCCAAAGAGCTTTCATGAAAATAACGAAACATTTCGTTACTTATATATCATGAATAAAAAATGAAGCTATTAAAGCAAAAAATTCTACATCCCGAGGAATAAAGTGTAAATAAAAGTGTCTAACAAAAGTTAACCAACGCGTGACAAAAATACAAACTAAGAAACGATGAGAAGATATTTCATATTTAAGCTTACGATTACTACTAAAAAAAGACGAGGGAAGAAAGCAACCATTGCTCGAAAAAATCGTAATGTATATGAATTAAGTCCACCCCAAAAGTTAAATCCTCAGACCGAGTTTCCTATAGATGACCTAAGGAACGAGAGAAATGGCGCGCTGCGAGGGTTACAACGACATCGTTATACCTGCGGGTTACTTATCAGTGTTTATTTCCTCGGAAAAAACCCCGTGAAAATATCGTACCTTTTTCGTAGCTCTTTCCATTCCAAACAAAGTAACAATCTTGGTTTTCTCTCACACCAAGTCAGATCTAACTTTTTGCACATCACGAAAGAGAAAAATGTATACAGTTTATCTAATGTCGATAGGTCAAATATTGGATTTTACCTAAAATGTTCAATTCCATTTATCCATTCAATAAAACTACCATTTATCATCATCAAAAGATTGATCGAGGAACCGTAAATTTTACAGATTTACGTGAGATATTATAAGAAAATATAACACTTGCCAATGTTTCTGTTCACCACTGCATTTTCTTTCAGCCACCTGGAATCAAATTATCGTAGCGAAATTCCTAGTATTCGACTATTCCAGTTACCATAATCCCCCATTTACCCGATACCAAAAGCGTCCGAAACATGCAGAGGTTCAACCCTACCGCGCGCCACGCTCGAAAATGATATTAACCGGAAGAACGCGCGACTCAATTCCAAAACGTTCACTAATGAACGCATATTTCATTGTGCATTAATAATCGCGGGTGGCCATGCGATATTTGCGATCGGAGAGCTCGTCTGGTTATTGTACAGGCCGCCTCCCGTAATTAAGTCTGGCCCCCAGACACAGAAATCTACGCAGAGCTCCCATTGCGGCGCCACGGCCATGTCGTCCGCCAATCCCATCGATGATGCGACTCTTTCGTTCGACCTAGTTTCTCTCGTTGAAGCCGCGTTTACAATAATCACTGCGACTCCGAGCAGAGCAGCCACAATTTTCCACGAGATGAGCGAGAGACGGTTAAACTCACCGCGCGAAGAAGCCACGAAACGGGCGAGAACAATGGATCGACAGGGCCGGAATCGCGAAATTGGGTCGTTACGGCCACTGAGATTTAACCAGCTACGATTTAGGTGCGACAAAAGCGCCTTTGTTTGATAGTAGATGTGCAAGTGGAAAGGAAACCTTAGATTTTTTAGTGACATCGCATTTCCAGAGATTCGAAATTTGAAAGTTCAAAAATGCAAAGAATACAGTTGATATATGAAGATATATGAAGTTATAATGTTTGACAGATAAAACAATTTTCTAAGTTTCAGTTTTTCAATTACATAAAAGATAAAAAAACATGAATTTATATAAATATCCGCGGTTTTGTATTCTAAGTTTTTATATGCACGATATTTACGAGAAATAAATCAAAGAGCAAAAATGTATGAAATGTACGTAATGCACCTTTCTATAAGGGGTTAGTCATGGCTATTATTATGTCCACAAGAGTATGATTACATGTGCATATGCATATATAGGTATGTACATCTCTCTCTAATGAATGAAGTTTCTAACAGGCAGATTTAATTAATCAATTAATTGGCATTCAAATGGCACCATTATCTCGTTAATCTTCATTAATACTATATCTTCATATCGTATAAATACTACCGTTCTCGCACACGTGATTTTCGTTTGAATCAACATGAGTGAAATGCGCTTAATAAATCCACTAATCAATAACGGGACTCGTGTACCAAGTACTCTGATCCAAGGTTTGTGTACCAACTACATATATTTGCATATAGGATATTATTAATATTATCCTTTGGATTATCAAATCCTTATTATCCTTTGGTTAATCAATTTAGGTTGAGCTAATTATCAGAGAATTTTTCGTCTAAAGATGGAAAAAGTTTGAATCTAAAGATTTCACTCATCGCCTCTACCTATTATTGCGCGGAAACTTCTCCGTCGTCACGTAGGATCAACAAGTTTCGCTTTGAAAAAGTAATTAGTAGGTGATGGTAGTATTTTTCATCAAATCGCAGCGGATTTATCCGTACCGAGCATAGAACCGCCGCAGAATCTCGCAAAATTTGGTCAAAATATTCTCAGAGTCGGACGTTCGAGCGGCCTACTTGATAATCCAGAGATTAATAACGCGGTGGTTCCCGCGGTTTGTTTGCGTCCGCGAAGATGAAAAGCACTCGCTGCGAGTGGCAGCCGACCGCGAGAGGGCAACGACTCGCTCGGAAACGAGCTGTTCTCCCGAGAACCGAGAGAACGTTACACGAAACCGCTTTCGAGATGAAAAATCATCGGTCCAGCTTCACGGGCGCACCGAACTTTTTTCTCCGTTGAAACGAATAAATCTGCGGTGTATCTCCACGAGAATGGTAAAAGGAATTTCCCATAGAAGCGAAATATGCGAGCTTCATTCGATTAGTTTGCTGCCGTGAACTCACTCTTTTTCTCTCTATCGACTTTCTTCTTGCTCGATTTGTAGTCCGTCATATCAAAGTATTCGATACACGAATATTAGAAATATCTACGTTACGTTCGTACATCTCTGTAGTTAGTAAAAATGCAAAAGAAATTTTTATACAGCAGTTGGTGGACTTAATGGCGGAAATTTAACGAAATATTGGGATTATGTTTTATATTTTCATTTGTAGAAATCGTTTCTTTCTTCCCTTTCAATGGAACCGTTATTCCTCTTTTCTTCATTGTTCATTACTTCTATTATTGCCATTAGAATTCTTTTTTGCAATTTTCATCAAGGTCCTTTCAAACTGCTGTACATAAAGTCTTTATGAATCAATGTATGAGGACACCATCTACATATGTATATTAGGATTTATACGGAAGCTACTGCAATAGTATTATACGAATTAATTTACCAAATACCAGAGCTATTCAGAAACAATGGATAGGAAAGTGGAAATGTATCATAAATTGCTGGTAACGAATATAGTCGACCAATTTCCAACAAAATTGTTGTTGCGTGACGCTATTGCTCAATCGCAAAGGCTTAATCAGGTTTGCGCAAAGGTTTATCAGCCAATCGATTGTTTCACTGGTGAATTTGAATGTGTTACGAGGATTTATTAATATTCGTATACCGAGGTTCTCCATTGTACAATTTTAATAACAAAATTAGGTCACAATATGGAATTTCTTCTTTAATTTTTAATTAAGAATTTTTTCATAACTCTGTAATATCACGTATTATTAAATCAATGGTACAAACGGAATAAGAACGATTACGTGTGAGAAGATGTTTTTGTAATTTTTTCTCAGCTTCCACGGGCATTTTTTTTCAGTAATCGAACTTACCGACCAATTGTGTCAAACTCTGAAATGATTAAAACTACGTAATCTAGAAGTACGAGATTTTCAAACTTATAACTTCGTTAAATGTTATAACGTTGTGACGGCTCGCGTCAACTCGTGGAAATTTTACAGTAACATGACGCGGGTTATATGAATAAGCGTGAATGAAAATTTCAAGAGGTCAGATTTAAAGGAGGGAATTATACCAAGAAAGATAAATTACTATTATTCGCGTAGAATTTTTTACTTTATGATTCTTCATCCTTCACTTAGAAAAGGAAAGATATGAAGAAGCAATTTTTCTAGAAAACCACCGATGGTTATAAGAAGAAACCGAACTATCGATTGATAAAGTATTTATGGAAATCAGAAATTACACAAATCTGACATTTCGAAATAATGTATATAGTTTAAAGTAGTTATTACGAGATATTAGAAAATTATTCACAATAAAAAAGGAAACAATGAGACGTAGCAAAGTTACAAAAAAAGATGACAAAGCATTTATAACTAAATCCTCATTCAGTTCAGTCAATTTATTTGAATTTAAACAGCAATTATACGCAAACTGTCTTATTAAAAGGGATAGCCACCTTTTTCATTCTAAACACCGATTCATTCTAAAGACAGCGGACGCAACCACCCTACAAATTTAATAACCGCTTCATAAATCCTCCAAGAAGAGATTCAGATTGAAGGCGTTTCCGGATTCCAGGTTAAAAATTATTAAAAGTTAAATATCGCGAGGCAATTTCCATCGCGTGTCTTCTCAACGGGTCTCGCTTTTGCTTAAATGGGCCGGGGCGAAAAAGCGTGAAACGCGTTCGGCACTGAAGAAGCCGATACGGTTCGTCGAGCGTCAAAAGCTTAGGGACCTAGATTCAGATCTGTCGAGGCGTTTGCGTTTTCCACGATCGGTGAATTCATTAAAAGCAATGAGCACTCGATTCGCACTTGCGCGTGCTAAAATTAAGACGCGCACCTTTCATCCCTCTTAATCTCTTTCCTTCGCTCTACGCTTCCGTCAGCTGCGCGACCATCGTTCTACGTCGCGAGTCGAACTTTAATTACTGCTCGCGCATCTGCTTTAAGTGCGCGATCGAACTTGTCTCCAATTAAAAATCAAACTTCTTAGACGATCTAGCATTTGAAATTTACACGGGCGAATTTCAACGTTCTAAGCTGTTGTTGAGATATGTATGGTGACACGATTCGTCGAACAAGCTTGTGGAACGCTGACCGACTATACGATCGACACTGCGCTGTTTCTTTGTTTCTTTTTTATCGGCGCGTTTATTATTGTAGGTATGAGAACTGACGACGCGACACGACGGTGCGAGCTGAGTGAAGATGTTGAGCAGGTTCGTCAGTTGGTTTAATTTCTGTGTCGTTTCATAATGAAACAAATTAATTGCAGTGTACATGAAGATTCAAACGATATCACATTTGTCATCTTTTTACGTATACGCAACGCTCGTAATTTAACTGCAATCACATTGAAATGATGGTTTCAATTAGTTAGATTTGGAAGCAAGAGGTGTTTCAAGACTTTTTAGTCGAGAATGTAACAAAGTGCTTAACATAATCTATCCATGGCACACTTGGTGATAGACGGATTCTCGACGGAACGCGAGCAGATAGCATTCCAAAGCTGCGAACAAGCCGGATTGAAAGCATCGCGGAATTCGAACAGGCTTTGAATACATAAGTGGCCAGCCACCAAGAGCCGGCCGTGTTTATTGGCAGCGGATCGGTGTTTGCGCATCCGCTAAATGAAACCGTGGATGTCGTTCGTCGTCGTTTACCCAGTAAAAACAACGCCACGCTCCTGAACTGCATTCACGGTGCCTGAAATTTCGACGTTCATTTCTATTTGCCTTGCACCGACGACCTCACGATTCAACCGCGTTTTCATTCATGCCGGTCGATCGATTTTTAAACAGTCTCGCTGCGACTTGGAAATTTTGAATTCAAAGTGGAACGAGTAAACCACATAGTGCCATGCAAACGTGTTTGGCCAGACAAATTTTATACGAGTGGAGATGATTGAAGAGATTTTAATTAGTACTGCAATGACAAGGAATTAGTACGAAAATACCATACATTAATTTTCTACATAGGTAGAACTGGAGGAAGATCAATGAAAATAAAATGGAAGTCATCGCATAGATGAGACGTATAAATACATCATGATTGAGCATATTTCTCAAGAAAGTAAAGGAGTGCATATGTTGTGATTACACTACGGATACTTATGCAAATTCAAGTGGAATCTAACCAGAAATTTGTTTTACGCAGTAAATATTATAACGAGTACTGTACTTAGGATGCTTTACATATTTTTACATATTATATGCATTTAATGTATTTAAATTTTTCAGAAACGCATGAAACTCCGTAGTTTAATCGTGATAGTAATATAAGTTTATGATATATCAGGCAAATGTGAAGTTAAGATCATTCTATGGAAAGAATTCGCTGTTATGAGAAACGTTTTCATTTTCTGCGATTGAATCGTTATAATTAATCGTATATTATTCCTATAAATTGATATTTTTTGCTAAATTTTATAATAAATTATTACCTGTATTACAATATTTCTTTTCAAAGCGAAAGCGTGTCTTTCAAAGCTATTGCGTTATATTTCGTCATTTTTCTTTCTTCTCTGTGGTGTAGACAACAAAGATTTCAAGGTATGTACTCAAACATTGTATCATAGAAGTCAAAGACCTTATGCTATTTAAAATGACTGTGATGTTTGAAAAGCAAAGATCCGTGAGTTGCGTATGTGAGTCAAACATGGCTAAAGGGCAGCGAAGGGTTTTTGTGCAGATGTTCGTATTTGTGCTAGTACGTGTAAAGATTCGAGTATCCTGGGGGCGGTCAGCATGCTCTGACAGAGGAGTTTAAAGTAGAGTTCAAGCAAGTATGGTAAACAATGAAAGAAAACCAGAGAAAAAGAAAGAGACTTTTGTAGTACCTACGTATGCGTTTATACAGGCTGTCTCAGTTTCTTTCCGCCAAACGCTATCGGTATATCCCATAGGTCAAAATAAAAAAAAGTCATACAAATATATGTCGCCGGAAGCATTGTTAAAGAGTTATAGCAAACAAACGATATACGAACTAAGCGATAACGAACAACGTACAACGATGTATGACCGGAAATAACAGAGACGCTTTGCTGATAGAACACGATTGAAGATTTGGAGGAAGGTCAATAAAAATGTAAAGTTTCAAAATTACAAAGTTTGAAAATTAAACAAATTGAATGTTCAGAAACTTGAAGAATTTGCAAGAATTGTAGTCAAGAGCAACATTCCACAATACAGAAGAAGCGAGAAAAAATCTCGAAACGCAGCACAAATAGACCACAAATCCATCATCATGGACACAATGACACAGATCGTGATCCGAACAGCCATCCTTTCATTAATCCCTGGCACACACAAAGAAGTTAACACGGCTGGGATTCAAATCGTTCGATCAAATTCTTCTCTTACCATCCTCGACAAATACACCGTGGAATATTCGGCTTATCGAGCACACACGGCCTCCGACATTAGGACAAGATACGTGATACACGAAAGTCAGGGAATGCAAGGGCGGAGAAGCAAAGAGGTTAGAGAAAGAACGTTTGACCTATATACAGCTACGTTATTAAATTATATATTGAATATCGAACAGGCTATCGAACCCGCGTATATTTCTTCGTGAGTTGGCTCTATCCACTGCTAGTGGAGGATATCAGTTCGAATCGAGTCATCGGTACGCTCGACACGTAATCCATAAAAAGACTTCAACAGCGAAAAGTCTCGATCAATTACGTGTAAGTAGAGGTTGGGACTAGTCACGCGAAAAACGCTTCAGTAATCACGATATTTACAAAATATCAAAATTACCAACCAGCCAGATGTTTTCTTCCTCTTTAGCCGAAGCTTTCCCGGGCTTGAGACGGTTTAAGCTTCTTGCTTCGCAACAAGGAGAAGCTTCGCGCGGTAAGCTTTCCTCTTTTCAACGAAACGACAGTGCTCCAGCGCATTACCAATAGCACTGTGGTTTGAAAGTAATTCTTTCTAGAAATCTGTGAAAAATATTATTTATTTCTTATTATTGCTATTCGTCTTCACTCTTTACTTCTATTCATTTTAACACTAGAGCTACTAAACTCACGAGTTTGGGATACTTTGTTTTCAGAAAAGACAACCTGTAATTATTGTGTTTAATTAGGAATTTTTTCCGGAGTAGCAAGGGGATTTTCAAAAAGCCGATTATAGTCCGTATAAACTCATAAACCTATTCATCTAGAAGACTAGAGTTTTCTAACAATACATAAACCCTCCGTCATACCTATGATGAGAAAATCATATAGGTCAGTGAGCTAGAAAATTTGCTTTTCGTCACTCTTGGGTGCGAAGGACTCGAATCTCAGTTTCATTCCTGGCGTGTTACGTCAAAATACAGTGGCGGATGATTTCAAACGGTTTCATCAGTCTCCGGTATTAGAAACCTTGATTAAATTTTCATTCTCCTCCGTTCATGATTTTTTCCTACAATAAATATAATGCGAATGTTATAATACATACAATGATGTGCCAATACTTTTCATAGTTATTGTACACGCGTCTCCTTTTAACGTCCCAACGAAACTCCCAACTAAAATTCCTCTAAATCGCAACATTTATGACAGCTAACACACCGAGCTACGAATGACGTCATTTCTACGATAATCAAACTTCGTTCGAGAGCGTCGAGCCGATGAAAAATACGATAGAATTTCCTCGTGACACGCAAGCGAGTCGCCATTTAAATTGCAATTATTACACTGCTGCATTACCGAACTCGTGAAACGGTTTGCACGCACGAGGTGCTGTAGGTACGGAACCACCTGTACCGCTCGCGGAAAGCTATGCATATAAATCTATTATTACGAGAGCGCCCCGCAGAGGATACGAGCATGCAAGACAGAGAGACAGAGGAAGTAACAGGGAGGAAGATAGACTAGCGGAACACCTGGAACGAGGTCAAGCCTCGAAGACACGAGAGCGTATTCTCTCCGAGACACGAACGGCTGTCGCAGATGCGCACATCCGACCGGAATCGGAAAATAATGTCTCTTTGGCCGCATACGGGATAGTAGTAGACTATCATCTTCCCTGTCTCCCTTGCTCTCGAAGAGGCTAAAATATCGGTGAAGTTTCGTCACCGACAATGGTTCTATCCCCTCCTCAGAGAAAGAGCCGACCGCGAGACCGCTAGAGCGCTACAAAGACAGACTCCTTTAATTATCTTGAACGGACACCTCAGAGAGTTACCCTCGCGATCAGGTAATTAACGTTCTTCGATCGTCGGACCACAGAGATTTTCATCTTGTAAGAGCTTCGTTGTGGTCCTCCTTCTTTCGTTCGATTTATGAGTTCGTGAATTTATGAGGGTACGTACTAGGGTGAAGTTGAAGCAATTTGCGAGCTGGAAATTGGAGATTGGGTGTGATTTTGATTAATTTTTGAGTGATACTGTGAGATCCTGAAATATGATGTCCAGGTGGAATTGGGATGTTTCCAAACTTTTAGTCGTTGTTGTAGTTCAACAATTCGTCATAAAACATGACCTATGACGAATCTCTATTTCTTACAAAGAATAGAAAAAGGAGATAATCTTCATTTTCTAAAGAGAATTTTCTATCGCTTCTCTCCGCCCCATTAGAAATCCAACTTATCACTCTTCCTGAGCATTATTTCTTAAACTTCCGACTATTTAAAAACCACTTAAGTTCATATATCTACACTGAAACATTTGACTTTTATTTCCTTTAGTAAACGTCTGTTATAAAATCCTCAAGCTACCGTTTTAACAGAAATTTAGCGAAAATAACGAAAAGGCACACTCCACGCTTAAGATTAAAATTAATTACAAATGAAGGAAAAATATATCCATCCTAAAAATCCTCAAAATATATGGCAAATTTCGAGTAAACAAAAAAATTGCCATTAAAATGCAGAGTCCTTTATAACATTCCCAAAACGAGTATCAATCCACGTGCGATCAACCCGAACAGTAACATCATCGTCGCTATCCCTTTAGCACGGATATGCTTGCGTTGTCACGCGTAGTAATCCGCGATATCGGATGATTAAATTTCCATGAAACGCGAATTTGATTTTCCAAATGTAAATAGGTGGAAGGGATGGGACGAGGATAGTCGACCGCGATTTTGAAGGGACGCTCGATAGGATGGGCCGTATATTTTCGAGCGGCTCGAAATTTTAAATAAACAACGAGCGAGCATGCGAAACTGGGGATTTTCCCGTGAGTGATTCGATTTTCCTGCGGAAAAGCGGGCTACGCTGTCGTTCGATAATAGCCGTGTGAATTATTTCTTGATACCCGCACGGAGGGATACGCTTTATCTCCGCGGAGGTTTACGTGGAAGTTCCACGATTGTTTCCCTTAATTCCGTTTCGCCTAATCCGGTTTCCAATTCAAACTTTATTAAGGAGAAAATTGAGGGAATAGGATGACCGTCATGTTATTACGTTTCCTATAATCGTGTAGAAGATAATGTCTCTAGAAAATAATTGGGTAAGCATAACAGCAAATTTCAAACGAAAATTTGCAGACGTCATTATTTCAAAAACCATTTCACAATTCATCCATCTTGCATCCAGATGAACGTTAATAGCTCTTCGACGTTGAACCACGAAACCACCTGCAGTCAACCCTTTAACGGGAACTTTATTAATACGAACTTGCACGTAACAGAGTGATGAGAAAGAGAGAGAGAGAGAGAGAGAGAGAGGCAAGAGCAGCGACGGAAGGATTTCAAGAAAAATTTACTTTACGATATTAGAACTTCGGTTCGGTGGAAACTTCATAACTCAATATTGCGGGCGGACTCTCTTGATTGACGAGAGATACTCGTTTGGAAAGTCTACGATCGGATGTAATTTAATGCATTTAGTGCATTCTGGATTATCGGTGATCCATAATTATCGACAAACTCTCCATAAATAAGCAAAGTTACGTTCATAAAATTTTTCAAAATTTTCCTAAAACTACGTAGTAATAACTATCTATGAGGAAATGATACTGTGAGGGATACTGTGAAAGATTAGGACGTTTTCGCACAATTGATTAATATTATTAGCGAAATTTTACAAATTGCAAATTACAAGAAATCAAGTCCTATAAATTCTTCTACGTAACAATAGCAAGTTTAGTAACAAAAGAAATCAAATTTTATAAATTATTAATTTGTAACTTTTCGATTTAGTAACATTATTAATTAGTAAATTATTGTGTACGAATCTTATTGTCCTCTTTGTGTGTTAATTTTCCCTCAGCTTTCATTTTAACATAAAAACTTAATAATGTCATCGATTATAAACGCGTTAATTTTTCCCCAACACAAAATGTTTTGCCATCAAAATACAGGTTTGACTTTCGCTGCATCATCTCAAACCTCCATTGAGACTCGCATCCGACCCTCGTTACGTCACCACGCCAATAACTTTGATCGTCAAACGAGCTCGCCGGGGTAAGTGGTTTTTTCTTGATAGGGGGCCATCGCGATTCGTTCGTTTCAGCCGGCCGTAGCCTACGGCCAGAACGGATAAAAATTCATAGGCAGCCTCCTCTCGTCGAGATGTTATCGTCACCTTCGTCGCACCCTTCGTCACAGCCACGCGAAGGAAACGAAGAATGCCAGCCACTCGACCGAGGAGGAACGCGACCATCGTTAACGACGTCCCTCACGGATAGACTACAAAATACATGTACCGCGGCTATATGTTTAAAGACCGTCGATGAAAACACCGGAGATTCTTCCGAGGAAGCTTCACCGTCGTGTTAAGCCAGGTCTCGTGATAAATGGAACTTTGAGATTAGGTTTTTCAGGAACTGAAGAGCGAAGATCGAATGGATTCTTACAGGGTTCTTTATTTTTATTATTCAGCGATTCTAGTCGAGTGTTTCCGGAATTATAGGTATAGGATTGTTAATTTGATATCAGATTAATTGAATTCATTTTCAACATATAGTATCGGTTATGAGAATTAGAATATCTATCAGTATTTGGTACGAATCAAATGCGTCATTTTGAGATATTTTCTCATTCGCATCATACGTCTTGATACTTTTCTTGCTCATGAAGAACATCGAGTTTCTTCTATAACAATTGCACAGAATCAAGCGAAAAAGTATATTTCACGCTTTTGATTTATTTTTACATAAAGAATTAGTTCCTGTTCACTTGCATCCGATTACACATCTTTATATGTATAACGGGTGATCAGTAACTTACGCGCGTTACACTATAATTAATTATACGAAAGAGTTCAATGTTCATGTGTACATTCTTTCATATTTATTGCAACGATCTATCCATCTATGAAAGATATAATAAATAACGTCAACCAAGAAGTAACGTGTAATTTTGAAGGACCAACGTATATATTTATCATAGTAAAAGTAGTAAGGTAATGAAAAGATGTGAAAAAGTCAAGAAGTGCGCAATCAGACTTTAAAGCGTTGCAAAGTGAGAATCGAAAAGTTAATGAGTTAGAACCAGAGGGTCGAAGAAAGTGTTTAAAAATCGTGTTCCTCTCTCTACGTCTTTCGTCCGTGTCAGCCTTTTAAGAGAAATTTGCTATGATATATTTGACTTAACGCTAAAAACTTCTCAGCTGTAATATCCATATTTCAAGCTTCCATTGAGCGTTCCTATTCCCACAAAGACTTAGTTTCCACCTTAAGATCCCAGGTATAGATCAGATGAGTTTTTGATTATGGTGAAGAATATTTTAACATACATCTTTTATTTTCTTTCGGAATTTAATAAAATTATGGAAATTTATATTATTGTTAACTAACATCACTCCTCGATCGAAATCAAACAATTTAGAAAATTAACAGAGAATAATATTGGCAACATTACAGTCCTCGAAATTTATGTGGATATTATTGTGACGTTGACTGATGATCGATATCTAATTTTCATTCGTAATATATCCAAGTAATAATCATTATCGACTCCAATTAAACCGTTCGTGATATAAATGCGGCCGTTGATTATAGGTAAAATTACAACTGGTTAATAGTAAAAATATAGAATATTAAATGCATTTCTAAGGACTATAAAATATCTATAAACTAATACACTTAAATTTATAATGATTATATAATAATATATATTTTATAATGAGTAGATAATTAATCAGTAATTTAACTAAACGGTAACATTAGACAGTGATACTTTCTAAAAATCAACTAAGTGGCAATGAATCTTTAACAAAATTTAGATTTCTAATACATGACTGACTACCTATGCTATGCAAAAATTAACGTGTGCCACCACGTTATAATAAAATTAGATTTCTAGAACATTTAACACACATTACCCATTACTGTTATAATGACAATTTCCACAATTCTATATTTCAATAAATATAATTCTAAATTTCAATAAATTGATCTGTGTACAAACATGGTACAAACTGTGTACAAACCGTCAATGATATGTTAATTATCAACCACAAAATCTACCTTTTCTAAAAAGTACTAAGAAATAACATTATAAATTCGACAAAATCACTTAACTTAACCAACAGTTAATTCCCTCTATCATTCGGATCGACTCTTCATTCGCCGTTCATTATACAAGCCATCGAACTCGACAAACAACATTCAAATTTAACAAAAATACCATCGAGCAATTAACTGCAAATCCATTCACCCGCGAGTGTTCCAACCGTTTATCGCGAGCGAAAATAATTGCCGCGAGCTCTAACGAAAGAACGCGAGAATCGGTGCGCGGTTTCCGGTACCAGGGATTCCCAGGAGAAGTCTGGTTCTGGCCCGTTATCCGATGAAATTAGTTCGGCTAGCTTTCGGTCGAGAATTATTCCGCGCAAAAGATCGCGCGCAATTTGCATCGGGGCGAAGCGATTAAAATTCTTTGACCCAGTTGGTTCTGGGATCGGAGACAGGAAGCGCAAATAGAAAATTTCTTTCGTAGAGAAACGGAAACACTGGAATGGGATCAAGTTCAATATGTACTCACAAATTTAAGTATAGTACGAAAGTTCCACTTTGGAAGATTTGATTACTACTCATAAGAATTTATTATTGAGGAGCTGTTGGAAAAATGGAAATTATACAGTGGCTTATGAAAATATTGGAACACGTAGCATAATGTTTACGCATATATTACACGTATTATATAAATCATTTTGAAATTTCATTAGCGGTGTAACGAGTAGACCGCGAATATTTATGCGACTTCATATTTTTACGAATATAACTAAAAAACTGGAATGGAAATAGGAATTTGTTCCATGTGAATATTTCATACATTTCAAATGCATAAATATTCCCAGTCTAATAATGAGACAAGACTGTCATCTACATGATTATCTGCAGGAGATACGAAGTAAATGCGTGCGAATGGTTTAATTCCATCGCTAGTGTCCAGATTCTTCTCTTTTCACCCTGGATCACCTTATCCCTATCGAACGTCGTTGCCACGGCTTTCCCGAATAATTCTGTGCGCCACCGAATTCTCATTATCGACGATTTGACGTCGGTGATTTGTTCGAGTGGTTTGCACGTTGACGATAGGAAGACGATGCGTTTTTCGTGGATATCAATCGCGAGTTCTCGAGGTTCGATTTGTCTCCATTTCGGGGACAATTGGTTTTGTCAACGAAAAGAAGCTCGCCCGTACATTATCCTCGCGTAAGAAGCAAGTAGAGGTAAGTCGTTTCGAGATATCAAACGCTGGGATAGAAGACCTTCAAAGGGCAGGAGATTGAAGTGTCTCGCAAACGAAAAGTCCGGTCGATCTTTGTAGAGTACGAAGAAGAGGATTCGCCTTTGTCGGCGAATGTGTGCACACGTTCCGTGCGAAACAGTGCATCGAAGCATCCTTTGAAGGTGTATTAGATCGAGGACGTTTTTGGGGTTCGTTCAAACTGGGTGCTGTTTCGTTCGATTGAATTTAACCGGCCGAGCGTGATGTTATGTGCATCCTAGTGCGATACGCTTGAGTTTGGTAGTAGTGTTTGAAAATAAGGAGCACGATTACATATTGGAAGTCGTTGAACGCTGTTATGAGACTTCGAGCAGCAATTTTGAAAGTCTGCTTCTGCAGAGAGAAGAGGTTTTGGTACGGTGGCTTGCAGATTTTTGAAGTTCAATTTGGAACGCATTCAAAGTCGAGTTTGGAATTATAGTGTTTTACGTAGTATTTGATGTATCCTTCTTCAGGACCATGTACAATATTATGATAGGCTTATATACCGTCCATCTTTCTGTAGATTCCCAAAATTATTAAAGATTAGGTAATAAATGCTAAATCGTATAAGATATTAAAAAACACTCGATCAACGGGATACTAGGAAATAATATCAAATCTAATAAAATTTTGAAAATCACAAGGATGTAATCAAAGTGAGTAAATTTTATAAAACGAAAGAGGAGTGTCAACCAATTCAGGAAAGCAATAATATCCTACTGTATGAAACAGATACAAATCCTGTTAAAACAGAGATACAAACTAAAGCCTCTTTGAACGTATCAAAATTTAATCCTACTTTCCAGTAGCAAAGTATTGGAAACTCTCTTCGAATCAAAGTATACATATACATATATAACATAAATCATATACCGTTACTAATAACTAAGTACCAAGTACCAGTGAGAGTATAAAAATTTTAGCCAATACTTCCCTATGCATAAACTCCTATATACACTTCTAGATTAGATTCAAGTTTCATTAATACAGTCACGACAGTCATCTTTCGTTACAGTGATAATGAAATTTCAAAATGCTTCATATAACACATACAATACATATATAAACGTTTTCAATGAGCCACTTTATTTGAACCTATAATTAGTTAGTATGCAAACGATATGATAAATTCAATGGTGTACCAATACTTATCGTAGCCATTGTGTATATTGTTATTCAAATATCACTGTTTGCATAAATGTTGGAAGTTTCTGACTTTCAATAACTTTTAATTAATTCAAATTGTGTTAAAAATAAACAACTATATATCCATATACTACTGAGTAGTAGTATATGTGTATCAGCTGCGCGTTTGCGGCATGTATTGCTGTCATTATTGCTTTCACTCGTACATGCTCTCTCTCTCCCTCTCCCTCCCTCTCTCTCTCTCTCTCTCTCTCCAAGCAGACGTCTCTCGAATATCCGGTTAAACAATTTCGACATTGTTCCTTGTCTGCATGTACGCTCGTTAAATAGACAGCTAGCTTTCTGGAGTATCAGTATTCGGTATTCCGCAAACGTTGCCTGCACATCGACATCCTTTTCTTTCGAACGAGCTATTCGCATCAGAGAAACTTTCCAAGGACTTCTCGACTTTTTGACATTCTCTGCCGCATTTTATACGAACAGGAGACTTCTGTCAAGATGTAAATCGACTGAAATATTGTCTTTAGTTTCTTGATAGACAGAATGTAGAATATTGTTTATAATCCTATATTGTTTATAGGGCTTTAATGACCAAAGGTCCACAAAATATTCAGCGTAGTTCCCGACAATAATAATTAATATCTATTATATTTTCAACACACAATAATTGCAAACTATAGTTTGTCGAACCTAAAACACTTATTAAAATTTCAATAAACAAAATTCGAATTTTTGACTACATAAACAATGACTTAACATCTGAATTTTTAAAACTATCAAGAAAATTATCTTACTCCAACACACAGATTCAAACAACGCTAAACAACAGAGAAACTAGAGAAACAATAGATCCTCTTACCGAGAATGCTTTCAGGAACACCAGACACTGTATTATGCCCTCCATCGTGTCTCCCGTTAAGCAAAACGTGCCAGTCAAGTGACGACCCTTCCGGCCGATCACGGAACAAAGGTTGGCCTGCACGAAGGCGTTTTGCGACCTCGTGGCGGCCGTCAGGGCTGGCTGGTGCGATCCAGAGCTTATCAGTCGCTCTAACGAGTCCATCTCTCTTCAATTTTCGTGATTCTGTCTGACGTGTCTTCTTCGTTCAACCTGAACTTGATCAACAGCCGCTCGTCAACGAGCACGTTCCAAGCTCTTCCTCCTCTTCAAACTCCAATCAGCAGAATATCTTTCAACAATTATTCTTCTCTCAACATGTAACTGATACACTCAGAACTATAGACATACGTATATACCATCGATACAACTTCATACAACCGAACTAATCTGTCATTTTCTGAAATCCTCAACAGATCAATCGATCACATTATCGTTGATAACTTTCAATCAATATCGAAACATTCGATAACAAACGACTATTTGAAGTCAGCGCAGTACGGGACCGACTAAACGTAGAAAATTTTCGATTTCGTGTCTCCCAAACTCTGGTTCTGATTTCTTATGTTTTCACGGATCGTTGACGTGTGATGCATCTTCATATAATCGGCTCGAACCAAGCAGTACCTATCCTAGCGTAAAGGAAGTTGTTTCTCCGAGTTTACTCCTCGAAGACAGGCAGTGAAATCGCGAGTTCCCAGTGACTGAACCGAAATTCTTCCACCTTCCACAATATCCGCTCGACGGTAAACCAATGAAATTTGTTTCTCGTGGAAGGTATATCCGGATTCTGTCAGTTCGAGAAACGCTCGCAATAAGGGAATTCTCGTTGTCCACGCGGTTCAAAGGTTTCATTCGACTCCGCGCAAGCACGCATTTTAACAAGCAATTCGACACCCCGCACACAGAATTTCGATCCTTCAAACAGATAACTGACACGAAGGTTTCTTCGGTTCGATTGATCGGAATCTCATTGATCGCGATAAACGGAGTCAGAGAACGATCGTCGCACGTTTATGCCGTCTCTCTATCGATTGAACGCGGAATGCGCTCCATCATGTCCAAGTACATTTGTCAGGGGAGCGCGAATTCCGCTCCGTCCTTCGGTTCGGATTAGCCCCGTTCTCCAAGATCACGACGTCCCGTCACAGTTCGGGCGTAACAAATGCTCTACGCTTTATTAAGATCACGCGATCATCTTGAACCGTGTAAATGTCCGTGTAAATGAACCACGAGAATTTGTTTAAATTTTCTCTGACAACTGGCCGTAACTTTGAAATCGTTAGAGATGTTTCTTGCTTTGATTCAGAATCTTCTTCTGTAAATGGTTCGTTTAGGATATCCCACCATCCAAGTGTTAAGAATTTATTTAAATAACTTCGAACCTCTAACAAGAGGTAGGTTACGATCGTTGTCGCTGTTTCTTGAATCTCAAGCGCTTCCTTCAAGATTTTCCACTACTTCTGTCTCACGCGTTGCTGTTTCTTCCAAGTGACACACACGAATAATGAGTTTGGTAAAAGGAAAGGAGATACAGACAAGGATCATCCTGAGACTTAATGCTGGTGCTCACCTGGACGATTCTGCAACCTGCGGGAAATCGAGAATATCGGGGATGGTGTTGCAGAAGCTTGGTTCGAGCGGCGAGGCTCCGGCTTTTGCGGTATGGCGTGACGTCTGATCAAGTTGCACATCTCGTAGCACAGGAAGCAGATACCTATTATCATGGACGTTTCCATCGTATCGATTACCGTTTCCTCCGAGACGCGGAACAGATTAGTCCACCGGGGAATGGAAATGCTGTTGTATCCGCATCAACGTCCCCTGTATCCTGCTGTTCTATTCTACCCTCCGTTGCCCTGTTCTAAACTCTCCTCTATTATCAATCACCTACAACCGTGACACCAACATACCAGTAAGTTTCCCATGAACTGTCTGCCACGATCAGAAACTAGTAGCCTCGTTGACAGTGTGCCACTTTCTTAGTCCACCTTCGTCTATAATGCACCTTCGATGTTGGAAACGTGCGGGCTAAACGTAACCAATAGATCTTGGTACCTTCGCGTAATAATCGAGCGTTACAAACACGATGAGTGTTTACGATCCAAACGTCGACGTTGAAGGGTCCTATCGATGATAGTAGCAACCGATTACCGCGGTGATATCGGAAGCACAATGTTTTCGATGATTCCAGCGTGACTACATCGACTCATATATAACGAATGCAACTTCGCACAGTCATCCGTACGCATAGCACTAGCCCGTGGATAGAACGAAGTGCCAGCAGCACACTTCGAGGCACCTGCAGCCTTCAATGAGGTGCGTGCACTCGAAAAATATACACACCGCAGGACCAACCAACAATCTCTCTCTCAACGAAGGAGACCAGGTGATGTTCGTATGTCCTTGTCACACGCGACCTAGTCTCGCTCGTGTGAATAGTAGAGAGGGAGCCACGTAGGAGTGACGAGGAGGGTGGTGAAGCAAAACACAGACCATGTGGGTAAGAGTGGCTCGAGGAGAATTCTTTGGTGTGTCGCTGCGCCGATGGCTCTCGCGTTCGCTTCCCTCCGATGCACGAGCCACTCGTGTTTCTCGTTCTCCACCGGTCGCCGATCGAGCACGACAAACTTACGCGACAACTGTCCGCGTCAGCCTCGGCTAAACGCTTTACGCAAAGTCACTCTTCGGCCACTGTTCTTTCCGCTGCATCAGGAAAAAAAAGTTAAATGATGATATTGTTTTTTCGGATAATAATTCTCTAGAAATTCTTCGCGAAAACGCACACGCGTCGAGAGGCAACCGCGATACCAATCATACGCGCGCTTTAACTGGGTCAACGCGACACGCTGTAATCACGATATAACGAGGAAAGCGTGCACGTAGGCGAGCAAAGCGAGCGACAGAGGCACGGTATATCGGCGGGCTCGCAACGGGCCAGCGTATGACTAGCAGATACTCTCGGCGTGAGGGTGCGCCTTCGTGAGGGTGGGCGGGTGGAAACGAGGGATGCTGGGCGACGGCGCGGCCCGCGGCGCCACCCCCGACCCCTCTGTGCTCGCAAAATCCACCAACTCCCTCCCGATCTCTCTGCCTCTCGCATTCTAGCCATCCTTCCCTTTTCCACATTTGTTGCTGTCTCTCTTTCTCTTCAGGATTTTCCACTGTCCCGCTCCATTTTCCTCCAACTCTCCGTACGTCCATCTTTCTTGCCGCTGCCGTTCTTTCTCTTTGTCTCTGTTTCTCGTTCGCCCGTGACTGGAAGCAGCGACGATAGCGTGTCGGCCTTATTCTTCTCCGCCTTCGTGGCTCCTTTCCTTACTTCTCTTCCCACAGATTTGCTCCACTCTCTCTGTTTCGCGATTCTGCAAGGGGTACACGCACGCGAATCGGGTGCTACGCTCGATCTACTACGGCGAGACGTTCGATGCTCTCGCATCGAGAGGAATTAATATCGTCGGACTGGTTCGACGTGTAGGCTGCGATGCGGCGAAACGATGTTTGGCTGGAAAGTTGCGTAACGGACGTGTTTATGCCTCGTGGAACAATCTTTCAGTTCTAGGAGATAATAGTCGTGCGGATGATGGAATTATACCAAATGGAAGATGAATTTCAGAAGAATTTGAATCCGTGTTATTTATATTTGTGTTCTAATGTAAAGATTCGTAGTTTCGTAGGCAATTGAACTGAAACAGTTCCTTAAGATTTGCCCACTTGCGAACATTGAAACGATACTTTTTAATATTGGCAAAAACACCCAAAATAGTAAATGGAATGATTATGAAGCGTACGATCGATATTTTTCTCTGAATTCCATTAATGAATAGAAGCCTTTTTTGTTCTTTGCGGAAATCAGTGGTATCCTGTTTCCAAACAAAATACAGGATACCATAGCGCGACTTCGTACATATGAGCGTGTTTTGAATACGCGCTTGTACATATGCATGATTGATCGCAATTTCGATGGCATCCAACTGTTCTTGCTGACGCAGACTGTACCTTTTTACATTTGCTACGTTCCCCGACGACTGAATGCGATCTTGCTGACGTTGGTATTGACTACGCTATTTGACAGAATCCCTGTTCGTGACTGCCTCTGTTCTCGTACGTATTTGTATTCCCTGACACCTGAATTTATTTTCACCGATGAACGATACCATTACGCTCCTATACATTATATTCACGTCGCAATATCGACCAACGCGAATGTCCCTGTCTTCGTTGTTTTTCACAACTGGAATATATTCGATTGGAATTTCATCGGTATACAGTATTCAAGACTACTTTCTACGCCGACTAACTCTATTCATCAACGACTAACTGCATTCTTGTTGAGTGAATAGATTCTTGATTAATAACTGTATACGCTGGCTGGAATCTGACTACATTCTTCCCACCGTTCAACTATGCTCGCTAACAACTGCTATTCTCGTCGAAGTCATGGTAAGCTTTGATTGTACGGGTTTAATTTCGCTTCCCTTAAAATTTTGTTATCGCCATTTAGGTATATCGTCGTTTCATATGATATTCGATTATGCGCTTCAATAATTTTCGTGTATTACGTTAATCATAAGATATAAGCATATTTTCAAGGATTGCTTTGATGTTTCCTCCTCGCAATTTCACCTCGTTTCTTCCTACAATCGCCCAGAAAACGGCGAGGACGATTTCAATTTCTCCTTTTAGAAATTTTCTTGAAATCTTTTACGGAAACCAGTTTACGGTGATATAATTTTACTAACTTTACTCATTGAATACGGAATTTTATGATATTCCATAGAATCTTTACTCAAAAGTTTCCCTTTGATTTACTTATTGTTTTAAATGACTTTATTATGAAGCATTAATCCTTATTGCTTAGTCTAAAACAAATGGTTATATTGAATGTAGAAAGTTTCTTTCTCATTTAATTTTTTATATAATTCTCAGCAATTACGCTATTCATAACTATATTTTTCACCATTCACTGTTCAATTGAACTGTATGCTTGAAACACCCTGTATATCTACTCCAGACACTAAAACTTTCGTGACTCCGTGCACTCGACGCAGCGGAATTTCTTATTTTCCCCACGTTTTCCTTTCGTATTTCGAGAATAAACACACGCTACGCATTTCGCCCGGAAATTTCCTCTTTTTGCTCAGTCTTTGTCCATTTCCTCTTCCGTTTGATGAAACCTTTATTCTTCACGATCGAACATATATCAGGCTATCTTCGAGCATTTGTCTTCCACTTAGATAATTATTCGTATTGTTTGTGTATAATGGTGTCTCTATAGGGGTGCTTCTATTGCGACTGATTATTCATACGAGAATACTCAAGAGAAAGTAACTTAAAGACATTTACGTTGTTGATGTTAATCGACATTGAAGATCTAATATAATGATATTTTATTAGAAATATATCAAGCTAACAAAAAAAGTTCGTATTTAGTCTTCCATTTAAAGCTCAACATTTACGAGCCGAAATGCTTCGTTGGAAAGATCGTATTTGGTTATAATATAATATATTACAAAAGGCAAAAGGAATCTCTCAACTTTGTGAGGTTGAAATATGAAAAGTAGAAAAATTTATATAAATTAAAAAAGAATCCTATATATGTAATTAATATTGTTCATAATTTTGAATTCACGTGACGTTTTCCAATTATATTATATATCTTCCAGAGTAAAAGAGAGACAATCCTGAAAATGTCTAGCCGTCGCTCTAATAAAAGTAATAATTATTTATTTTTAAAGAGCTTTTAACAAAGGATTTGCTAGAACTTGTAAAATAAATAGAATAAAAAATTTATCTTCTTTCAGTGGAGGCAAATGGATTTTAAAAAATGATGTGGAGGTGAAAACCTGTTCGTTGGATTCTTTGTCTTCATTAAGGTCGAGGTAATAAGTCTGTTTGAGGATAAAGGACTGTAAATGCGGAATTGCATATTCACGAATTACAAATTAAAGGCATACCAACCGTGAAGAAAATAGAGCTTAAAGTGAAATGCGAAGATAAAACGATACTTGCGGAACGAGAAACGTTTTTTGCCAAGTTTAAAAGCGAGGAAAGGGAAAATTAATGTTTGACGTAACGTATGAAAAGTGTAATAAGAGTATTAAAGTTAGCCAACAACTAGTTATTTAATTAAACGTATGAAGCAGCCAAATTAATAATGTCAAGTCTGGTATTCTCTAGAACGTCGTATTTTTCTTTCCTTAATATACAATAGGTCAGGGAAATATTTGAATACTTGCATTTCGCAGAGATCACAAGAGTATTTAAACGGTCAATTATCCATTGTATTAAGAAGCTACTGTACTTCTATATGACTTTTATGTAACTAAGAGATATTCGACGCATGATTTTTATATTCAAAGATTCTTCCATATATTTGGTATTTTGTATTTTCCTAAAAAATTATTCGCTTTAAATTACATCACACTCGAAACAGACACGTTATATACCAGCATCGCAGATTTTAGCGTTCGCGACCACGAGCAAGCATTTTCTATAAATTTCAGTGAGCACAAAGCATGATATTACGTTAGCGGCACGCTCGGCCATTACAAAATAGGAAAGTCCTGGGTATCATCTCGCGAATTCCTCGCGTTATTCACCGTTGCTTCGATCGGCTGGTCCTCGCCACCGCTCGTTTTTCCCTTTGTGCTCTTTGTCCCGCTCGGGCTACGCTTCATGCTTCCTCGGGATCCTTCTGCTTTTCATGCTTATGCCTCGCTAGCCAACTAGAGGAACGTATACTTTTTCTCTTTTCCTTTTGTCCGTAGTATCCCGTTTCATTCTTTCCGCTTCTTAACCATTTTTCTTCCATCCACCCGATACGCCACCTCAGTCGTCGTCCTCTTTGGATCGCGAACAAGACCACCGAAGCAATCTATGAAAAACCGACGCCGCTTTCCTTCTCGTTTACGCGTCTCTATATTCGCTTTCGTGTATCTTTGAATCTTTTTAATAGCTAGAATGAGTAGCAATCGTGTTAAAAGGACTAAAGTATTTATCTTAAAGTAGAGAATTCTTATAGATTTAAAGTGCCTTTTGATATTCCACTACATAGAATAGCGAAAGAAACTGATTTTTGTTGTGGAACGAAATAAGTATATTGCTCAAAGCTTATCGCGCCCCAGGAAAGGTTGGATCGATATTTCCGGTCGAAAGACGCGATTGTTTCATTCTTTTCCACAGGACAGTGAACGTTCCAAGCTGCACCACTCTGGAAAAATTTCGCATTTTCGATCGGGAGTGTCCGATTGTTTTGGATCCCGCAGGAACGGGAGGCAAAAAATGCGACTAGTTGCGACTCGTTTCTAGTTGCAACTACGATTGTTTTCGGAATCCAGTGGAGAGAAAAAGTTTCCACTTCAAGCCGAGGTTCTCTGCCCCGATTATCCACAGTGTTCACGCCGAAAAAGCAACTTCTCGTCTTTCCCCAGCTGGAATTCCGATTGTTACGAAACCCGTGAAAAACCGCGGCCCCTCGTTTCGAACAGAAATAGATGGTAACTCAGGTAATTTTTTTTTTTTTTTATTTGACAGTCTGCGAAGTTCCACTTCTGTCCTACGGTTCGGTTGAGAGAAATTGCTATATTGGATAATATTGTAATAGCATTAAATTTCACATATATAGCAGTTTTAATAGTCGATATACTTCTTTGTGCATTTGGCGAGATCGAAAGGCAATTATTCACTATGAATTTCTTTTATACATTTGAGAAATTCGGATAGATACTACGCTTGATTGGACATTAAATGCAGAAATTAAAGAAAACAGAGAGGTTGATTAATATTAGGTACAAAATGAAGGTAGGACTGAATTGAAAGAATTCAAGCACTTCAGAATTTTTCAGATGTAGTATAAATATGAATTTTCATACTGGAAATTGAACATTTACCTTAAAGCGACGTTTTCGCAAACTACATTCCCTTTTGTCCTCTATTTCTTTTGAGCGAATAGGATTTTACCATCTTCGTTTGCCTCAACTTCTTACTTTTTCACTTAAGGGAGAAAGTATACCGAGTAACGTCCCAGTTTCTTTGAACAAACATTCACGTCGCTATGCAGCATCGCGAATAAACGTTCGTCGATCATTTCTTGCGTTGCTAGTTTTCACTATTACGTATCGCTACTCGGCGTATTAATAACGTATCAGCCAAAGTAGAAAATCGTGTAACGATAAGTAGAATACGATGTAAAGTAGTGTGGCAACTAGAAAGTTGTATAACTTTATACACTTGCGGACAATGGCGGTACTGTCACTTAGTAACGAATGTACTTTAAGTATATTCTAACTTATTGTTGATCTATTTACGAAGAAAGAATTTTCAATACTTTTCTTGTAGGTTCTTTTCTTATTCATTTAGGAAGTTGAAGAAAAGCAATAAGATCGAAGATACACTAATTACACCTTTTATTACTTCAATTTATGTTATGTCTGTCGTGTACAGGTTTCTCTGATAGTTAAACGTTGTTGAAAGAAAGTTAAGCGAAGCAATACAGTTTGTTTCTCGGCACATAGAGTAACCAATTAACTTCAAATATTGCAATGAAATATACACACAAATATAAAACAGAAGCAAAATTTACATTAACCAACATATAATAAAAAATCTTTCCTTCTTTCTTCGACAATTTACCCAGAGATATTTAAAGCTCAATCCAAAACCTCGACTTCTGCGAAAAGGGTTCAAAAGACCGAGTGGTTTCTTCAGATGTGATTGCACTGCAATCTAAGAATCCCGTTTCTCATCGTATAACAATTTCACGACAGATGAATTCTGGTTCTTGGAATCTCGACGGAGTCTCACGCATCGTGTTCTCGTTACTGCCTTCTCCGTGACGACCAACTCGACGTTCAACGTAACGACCGTTTCCTCTGCAACGCAGTTTCGTGTCATTTGCTGAAAATTCCGCGGGCACGATTTTGAAAATTAACTTAGCGAACACTACCGCAATCTTAGTTTCTGTAACTCATTCTATTCATATGAAAATCATCGGACCATATAATAAAATTTCACCAATTTTTAACAAGATAGGAGTTCATTTTTATAAGTTCGCTTAGATAAGCGATTCGATCAGCAGAATTCTATTGTAATAAATAAACGAATAAATACAAAAATATATACATAAATAAATATCATGTGTCGATAGTTAACATTCACATTGTTAATTAGTATAACGACACCGATCGTCATAGTGTTAATACGGAAGATGGATTTTTTCTTTCTGATTGGCGGCCTTCCAAACGAATTTTAGGGGTGGTATCACATGGACAACAAACTTGATACACAGAGTAGTCTGATCATGAATATGGAGAAAGCGACGTGGCGTTTAAGTGGTACAGGGCTCGGTGGACTTGTATCGACACAATGTATACGGAAGTTTAAGGGATGTTTACGTGGTCGTAGGGAAGGTGTAGGTAAGAGGATCGAGACTCGTTGGTGGAAGCATTTGTTAGCGTTCAAGGATAGAAGATCGTGTAAGAGAAGGTTCAATTTATTTTTCCTGGGCGTTATGTTTTTTGTCGTCTTATGCGGTATTGATTCTACCGTTCTCTCCGGGATTTTATTCTCAATCCCTTGTTGTTGGGTCTGTAATTCGAAGGAACGTAAATTGGAACTATTCGATGTAATCTGTATTGCAAGGAACTTTGTTCTCTTCTGAATATGAGTGAACTTGTGTAATAAATAATTTTTCGAAATTTATTTGTTTTCTTAGTAATTCATTCGTACATAATGTAACTATATATTAGAGTATATTGTTAACATATTTGATAAATAAAACCTTACTTCATTCAGTAATGAACAAATAATAAATAAAGTGCCATGGATTGAAAACTCGATATCCTTTATTCTTACGATCCCTTCTGAAATTAAATAAACCTTCGTTGTTCCTTATACGTATTACGCTTAATCCGAAAATCAATATCATTGCCCAGCTTTATCCGGGCAAAGCTACTATCTGTTGAGCAACCAGTTTATACCAAATTGACATAAAGTTTAACAGCTTAGTAGGTTTACTACATTTTGTCTCACGTTAATTAATATATTACTGACCTTTCCAGACCAGTACTATAGCTTACTACTACCTCCCTGCATTAAATTAAAATAAAAAACATTTTTTAAAACAAAACAAACTTGTTTTATACTTGTTTCCTTTATTACTGTCTCTTTCCCTACTTTACAAATTTACATCAAACAACACCGACAATATGTATCCAACAAACAAAAATATAGTTAGTAATTACTACAAAGCTCTGATAACCAGTCAATCAACGTCTCGCAAGATACAGGATTTGCATTCGCGGACGGCTGCACGAACAGTTTCCGGCAAGTTTCACGCGAGTTTAATTGCACTTTAATGAACTAGCCAGTCACCGAGAAAAGTCTCTCTCTCCAACTTTCACCCTCTCTCTCTCTCTCTTTCTCTCTCTCTCTCTTCGTCTGTCTCGACAAGTCTGTTCAAAGATTAAGACGACCTTTGCCTCGAACCAAGCGAACAGCGTAAAGCACGACAGAAGGGGCAGTGCGTCACACGACCAACGCTTGCACGTTGCTCGTGGAAATCTAATTCCGAGAGTGGTCCTACTCGGTATAATTGAGAACAAGCCGGAGAGCGAACGATCGTTTGACCGTACTTCATCGAGCTTTCCTTTTCAATTATCCTAATGGCCAACAGATTTTTGCCCCAGCTATGTGAAACAATGCCAGTGACATGGGAACGATCACCACTTAATTTGTAACGTACCACTCGGAGAGATGTGTTTATTGGTTGGTGGATTTGAAGGAAATTGATGGAAACGCTGAAAGAGCTTCTAATTTTATCGTCGAAATCAAAACGTTTCACGTAAACACGCGTAATATTTTTAGAACAGTTTTCGACAAGTATTGGACTACTTTTGTCGGTTACTATAGTTCCATGGTAAATAGTTAACGAGAGTATTTTTTAATGAAATAGTTTAATTTTCCTAATAATGTGAAGGGAAATCACAAAACTTCTACTTTTGATAGAAGTTATTGATAGAATATGCAAATAAGAACATTCTGTTCAAACGGAACGATCTAATTACGAATCTAGCGATTTTAAGTAGAGTAGCACCGTATCGTGTCAGACGCAGCCTACAACCTGCAACGATGAGCATAGAAATAGAAAAATGCTGCTACTAATTGTATTCTGAAATGTCCTTTTTTCTATTTTCCCTGTATTATAAGATTTAAAGGTACATTTATTGTACTTTGATGAAAACGTTGGAGACGCTTCTGGCTTTTCTGCTTGACTTTTAAAAAATATATTGCGAGTAATAAAAATATTACAAAATTCCCTGGGAAACCTTTTTTAAGCTTAATTCGTGCTTGGCTTGGAAAGTATGATTTATTTAAATATCGGTATTTCCATGTCACATCGATCCATCAGTGACATGCTGTTTCTGACGAACAAAACATAGAATCACTGATTAAACGAAGAAAAAGAAAATAGGAAAAGGAGAGAAAATATCTACATTAGATCACCCTACTCCCTTTAGGCTTTTCTATGTACAAAATGTAGGGCACGAGGGAAAAAGCACTTTCCGGACCTAGTTGGGTTAGTTCCCACTCCATTAAAATCACGGGTATTACACATATTTCCTGCAACATCGAAATTCGAACGATATTTGACATTTTAGACGCGTTCTTCAAAGCAAATAAGAAATCCGTAGAACAAAAAAGGACGTTTTCAATACCTTTCGTGTTTTTAAATCATATTAGGATAATTCTTCGTAGTAGGATAAAAAGGACATACCTATTTTTCATCCTAAATTCTGTTAATACCCGATTGTTTTTGATTTTTTACTTTTACGTTTGACTTTTTGTTTTACGTGCGAAAGACACACGATTACAAAGCCAAAGATGAAGAAATAAAAATGTAGAATATGTTTCGATCTTATTCTACTTAGCATACAGCAAATAAGTACGCGAAATGTGTGGAAAGAATTCCGACAATCTCATATAATATTTAAGCCAGAATCCACCTTGTTATAATAAAAAATCGTCACGTATCGTATTAGTAGAATTCCATTTATATTCTGTCACATTCCTCGGGCGTATTTGCTTTTTCTATATTCGTGAAGCGTACTATATTCTTCGTGCATTATGTGAAAACTTCGTACATTATTACTATATCGTCTTTTGTAAATTACATAAAGATAATGAAACGTAAAATATCATTGCGACAAGGATAAGACAAGCATAATCTTTAAATCGTCGTTAAAGTAAAGCAGTAAAATAAGAACTGGAAATACAAGAAATTCAAACGAGAAAATGTTTTTCAATCTCTGCCGAAGTAAAGCAGTTAAGTAGAAAATGAAACTTCATAAATTTCATCATAAAAGCACTTGATATTCCTAGTATAGCAATAAATAAAACAATAAAAGAAGAAACTATTGGACTAACCATTTATCGATGCTGATTATTGTTAGTGCATATTTTATCTTCTGTATTGTATTAAGTAAGAATTTTGTCAAGTCCCAATATATTTATTGTCAATAAATGACTGAAAATAAGTAACTATCAATAATTTGTAATGCATCTTGATTTTTCAAAGTAGATTTTCTCAAGGGAACGCAAATAAATGAAGTCACGCAGTCACAACGTCACGCGAAACAACGTAGTACGTGCATAATGCTGAAGCAGAGGTTGCTGGCGTAACATCGCCTAGTCACATGCAAGGATTCCGTCTTGGTCTCGAATCACAGTAAGCTCGAGGTAATTACAGGTAGGCAGTGTGAGCAGTGCTTCCTGGTAAGCCGATAATTGGTGTCTGTTCGACTCAGATAAGGTCACCGTCTCATCGACAGACTCATACAATCTACCAACTTCCGCTTAACCTCTTGCCTTGCAGCCTTTTTATTAGCTACTTAAATGAATTAACGATTGTAATGGTTGATTCTGTATTATATATAAAATGTTGTAAAATTACATAGAATTTTATTCATTAGTTTTCAATCCAACGAATTGAAATGAAAATTAGAATTCAAATGAAACTTTGTTTAATACAAATGTAAATGTATTTTTGATAAATCGAAATTACTATCTATATCGCGAGTGTTACCTAATATCGTAAGACAAAGGATTAATTTTTTCGTATTTTTCTATTAACACAATCATTAAATATTTCTCCTTCTCTCTTCCTATTTCGAAATTTCTCAGAAATTCGCACAAGGGTAAGTAAGTTGTGACTTTTTCGATCACTTCTCCGGCTGACATATTTCTCTTTGACTTGTTCCTGTCGTTCACTTGTCGATTTTACAAGATGGTTGAAATAGGAAAAAATAAATCAATCTCCTGATCGTTCTGTGACATCCGATGAAGAAACATCTGCGAATTTTCAATCGAATTCGCATCTTTTTGGAAGAAATATAACACGTGCCAGACGTTCGTACTGAAAGATGTATTTAACGCAATATCGATGAACAATTACTGTTAAATAACACGATCAGGGATTACCGAGTCGCGAAAGCGAATTAATCGAGCGGAAAATTTCCACTGAAGCAACAGCGACAGGCATAGTTCCTTTGTAGAATAGGTGAACTTTCTGCGTGCGATGACAACGCTTTGTTCCGAAGCTGACCTGGATAGTGCGAAGAAATAGCAGCGCATGCTATAATTTTAATTTTAAATATTTTTTGCGAAGGTATTCCAAGATATCGAAGTATGTCTTTGAGGGTAAAGGTATGCTGCTTGTCACATCTCTGAATTTTCCATGTTTAGAATTTTAATTTTCGAAGTTTTGAGTATTTGAAGATTTGAATATTTAAGTATCCGAGATCATAAATCCTTGAATCTTTGAATTTTTTAATTTTAAAATCTTTGAAATTTCGAATGTTTCAATATCCGAATCTTTGAATATTTAAATTTTTAGATAAACGAAACAAATTTCCTACTACGACAGCGTACTTCGTATATATTATCTTGGACGAAGATGGAAATATTGTAAGGTTACGTAAACTTTAAACTCATGTAAACGTAACAAAATTCGTTAGTCAGTTTCGCGAAAATTACTCTCCCATGTTACATATTTGCATTCTGTGATGGGTTATTTGTCTTGACTAAAAGTACACATTTTACGCGAAATATAATCCACCGTGAATGATACATAATGCAACGAATTTGAAAATCTGCCTCGAAGGAAAAAGCTTGCACAATAAATTGAAACTGAAATAATTACAGAAATTTAACTTATGATTTTTATTAAATTAAGATATGAAGGACAGAGGCACGGTGTTGAATATCCACTCAGCCGGCTTCCATTATATTCACAATCATTTGAATATCGTCTCCAATGTTTCTAAATGTGCCACGATATTCTTACAATTAAATGCTAAAAAATACCAGGAAATATTTTTACTTGAAACATCGCAGATTGTAAAAACAAAAGTCCAGAATTTCCTCTTCCACCTAATTACTTTCTCCAATATCGGATCTAATTAACCATAATATCATTTTCCCAACCTTTCAAGAAAATCCAACTAATTTCAAGTCTCCAATAACCAACCGAATATAATCAGCATCAAGAACTTCATAGTAGCTATCAGAAGCATCGGAAGTTCCATAAAACAAAATACTTTGAAACTTAAAAGCGAGACAAGAAAGAGGAGATTGATACATATTTACGATACACTGGAGACAACTTTTCCATGAAACCGATGCCACTTTTTAAAACGATTGGGGTATGAGCTTTCTCTCGATGAAAAGCGAGCAGAGAATCGTAGGAATTCCGCACGATACTCACAAAGGCTAAGAAACGTTCAGTTTGATGGCGAGTATTTCAATCGATAGGGCAGAACGAATTTAACAAACTCGTTCTCTTGTTTAACCGACAGAGTTTCAGCAGCCACTACACGGTAGAACGGCTGAGGGCAAGTGGCAAAGATTTGCAGTGGTTTCGAGCGTACTACAGAGAGAACCGATCTGATCGAGCATGCTCTCCAATTCCTGGTGTACAGTAATTTCGCAATCGGTGTTGATTAATTTGGATCAAGAACTCGACTATCTTCTGTACTCGGACTTCTCCTTGTTGATAAATTACGAGATTAATTACACGAGATTATTATCGATTTCGACAAATCAAGTTCACTACGATTGTTTCGTATGTGTACACTTTATAGATTATCGTTAAGTATATTGGGTGAAAATAATAAAGTTTATACGTTTCAAGGATCGAAACATCTAAACAATTTGAGACATTTTCTGGAAACATGAAAATCTCTTTCAGGAATGTACACCATTTTATACAAAAACTTGTCCTTTTGTTAGCAAGATATTTGTAGACCAGTAGAAAAGATGATTATATTCTATCAAATTTCGTGGATACATTTTAATAATACTAGCTACAATAACCACGCAGTATTCCAGCGCTGTAACATTTTTCATGAACAATGCAACGTTTCAATCGGTCCCAAATCCGCTCGACTTCGTTCGTCGACTCTAGTTGCTTCAATAAAAGTAGTCTATTCGCGGATCGTCCAGTTTACGCAGTGGCAGCACGATTAAGGATTCCACGAAACAGCGAATTTTCGAAGAACAACTGCGTGACTCGTTCACTCGGCTGAAACCCGGTGGAGTAACTCGATCGATCGCTTCTCTCACCAAGCTCTGCCGCGTGGATCAGACAGAATAACGAAATATAGCAAAACAAATTTCGTAATAAAATTAAAAATAAGAAAATATTGTACGTATGTTTAATTTTAAACAATTTTGTAGCAATAGAGATAAAGATTTACAAAAATCCATAAGGTATAAGAATTAGAAGATTAAGTAAAATGCGGATGAAGGCAGACTAACGATAAAGTAAATCCAACCGTGGAGTGAATTCGCAAGAAAAACAGGTCCGCGGTTAAATAAAAAGCCCGTTAATTCCCGACTGTCAACCGCATTAAAGCTGGCCAATTCATTGAAAGTCAGGGAACGGGGTCAGTTCCGCTAACTAAAACGGCTTCATCGATAACTATACCGGAGGCTGGCAGCCGGAGGTGGGATATTTAACACGTACGAACTCATCTGGGCACGCGCGCATACACACACACACACACCACAACCAGTACTATCACCGTACAGAAACGTCGTCCTGCTCTGCTATTGATATATTTCGACGTTTACGACTTGAAGTAACTTTCCCTAATATATGGCTAGACTTGGATTGTAAATTTCCTCACTTCCGAATATGTACCCGTCCCAGACCACCCAACCATTCTCTATAATCCCTGCCCTCCTCTCTATATTTACTCGTACGCCCCTAAACCACTATCCCATCCTAGGGAACGGATAGGGAGGATCGTGGAAAGGATCGACGGAAAGGAGAAAATCGTTCGATCTTCTTCGACGTACACTCCTATTCATAGTTGGCTGGTTTTATAGAAAACGTGATAAATAACCGAAAATTATGTATTCATGCAAGATAACGATTTAGATAAAGTAATTATATATTGATGTTGGCAATCTTTCATTTTTAGACAAGTTAAACCGGAAATTCGGAGATTTCTGTTAAAAATCTGAATCTGGCTGGCGGAATTATTCGTGATATATTATACATATAGAGTCAACGAACGAGAAATAATACAATGGAGAATCTACTAACGTAAAGAAATGTCAATTTTACAAAATTTTAATAATCTCTGATAATTTATTATTTTCTGTAAATGTCTTCATACTCGTGAGCAATGAATAATTCAGTGTCTATCAGTGTTATCAGGAGATCGATGTTGCTTATCATTGCTCCATAATATTCTATCACAGAAACGATCGAAGCTCACTGGATCACGAGGTAGAACGTTGCAATATCGACGTTTCTGACTCCAATTACGATAGAACTCATTAGAGAAATTATACGAAGGCGAGCGAACTGGAAAGAAACGAAGAGACAAAGTAGTTCTGCCCTAGTTGACCGGTACCAGGCAACGATTGTTATAATTTTAAAGAGATTCTGCGTCGCGAAGAAACCTGGTCCGCTTGTAATTTATGACGGAATCCTCTCGAAGTAATTAACAGAGGGTGAGAATAGGGGGAAAGAAAAAGGCAAACCGTGTACTTTGTCAACCAAGTTTAGCGTTCAAACGAACTGTTGCGACTCAGTTCTACGGAATATTCCAAATGGTAATTGTATGAGACTTCTCGACGTTGAACCTAGCGGAAAATCTTTTGGTACAAGACAATAACGTGGGGACTAAGAAGATCGGGGAACTGGAAAAATGCTGAAAAGTACCAAATCTTCGGTTTCCTTTGTTCTTAATTGTGATTATAATATTTTTGGATTTTTGGATCTTCACGTTTTATAAATATATATTTATAAAAATATGATAGAAAAATGTAAAACATGATAGCCTCCTGTCATGAGGGCTTTCTAAAGCATAAATATACACATCTGGCATTTGGTCAGAAAGTTACGAAAAATAAATTCTTTAAATCTAATATACACTTTAGCAATAACAAGCGGGAACCTGTGAATGAGAGCCTGGGAACTTTTGAACAACATTGTGAACTATACGGATAATAAAACGCGCTTTGATTTACAATGCATAACTTGAAAAGCATTTTATACGTGATCTGTGTTCCCGTAACAAAATCATTCTTGGCCTCTAGTTGGAATCCAGATTCATCGGTCGTGGTACAAACAATCGCGAATCTCGAAACAATCCGCGTAGCATTGTACAAACGCACCCCTAATTACAGCGCGTTTCAACCGAAACGAAATAAAACAGTGACATTATCTATACACCGGATCCTCTTTTATAAATAAACAACATAGTTGATAAAAAAGAGAAAGCGACAAAGAGAGAGAGAGAGAGAGAGAGAGAGAGGGAAAGAAAGAAAAAAAGTTACCATGCGTGAAACACGGCGACCGGCTGCAAACTCAATTACTGGCGCCGAAATTAAATTTCACCGGTGCTTTGTAAGGTTTGCGTGGAAAAAAGGAAGGAAAAGGGGGAAAGCCTCGTTCCCTCGTTGAAATTCGTGCTCCTTTCAGAGCTACGGCGAACGACGCGAAACTACTTTAAAAAAATTGCGAAATTCGCATAATCTTTGGAACGATACCGGGGAAAAGTGTAGCATACGTATTTTACACGTCGATTTAATTTTACCCTGCCACTTGTAAAAATGAAAGGAGGATGAGTTGGTGAACTGATATATGGATTATGGTGTTTCTAAAGAAAATTTAACGTCCTACTTTGCGACTGAATGAAATAAAAATCTGCCATTTTCTGAACATGAAGAGCAACATTTAAAATAGGAGAATGCAGTTGGAGAGGAATATAATATTCTGTGATATTCCCCGTTCGTAGTTACAGTTGGTCACATAAATATTTGCGCAACCCTTAAAAAGAATAATTACTTTTAGATTGAACCAAACAGTTTGAAATTTTTTGAGAAGTTAAAAAGATTAGTTTACCAGATGACGTGTAAAAACTTTTGATAAAATTGCAATTGGTCGGAAGTTTAAAGAAAACAGTCATTTGGTCCAATGTTGGAAAGGTTGTTCAGTTTTAGAGATTGCCGAATTTTCGTCCGACCGATTATACATCTCTCTCTGTTTACGATCAATTATAAAATTCTTTTCTTAAAAGGGTAATTCTCTTAATAATAATCCCTTTAAAGATTTTAATATAGAATGCTTGGAATGCGCTCTAGATAATGACTTTCGGTTCAGTGCTTTACAATCAAACTAACTATTTCTGCTTTAATTTCTACGGTTTCTCTCTCAGTAGGTTCATTAACGTAACAATTGCTACAATGAAACGATTAATAACTTTAACGAAGAACGAAGTATTTGCCTTATTAAGTTTTTCCAATACAGACTTCCGAACATAATATACATAGTATAATCAAGCATACAAATACCAACTATATTCTTATTACTATTATTTTCTAATTGCGTGAATGAAATTTCTTACAATCGATCTAATAAAATTTCTAAACGAATCCATCAAATTTTCAAAACAATTTATGAACCTTCTCTGCGATAGAACTTTTTCAAAAGGCTCCTATAATTCAAACTCATCGCTCATCGAAGAAAATCGTCCAAAAGCCTTCGCTAATGAAACAAAACGGTAGAAAAAGTAGAAAAGAGGCGCGTCTCTGTTTAAACGTCTTTAGCTAAGTGATAAGATGAATTACGGGATGGACTGGCGCCGACACCAGGCTTCTTCCGTTCATCTGGTAAAAGTCCTGACGCTTTTGCTTCTTGTTTATCGCATCGATGCGACTGTCCAAGAACATAAGGAAATACGTTCTTTCTGCCTGACTAGAGTATCGTCGTCGACATTAAACCTCCTTATCCCCTTCTTGAAAAGTACGAATACGTTAGCTCTCAGGTCGACGCTGTCTCTCGTGATACGCGACATGTTATACCAGTCTCGTCGCTTTTCTGTCCAATAATTTCTGACAACTTGTCACGTTCGTATACATTTATTTGGTCACACTGTCGATCGATTCTTACGTAACTTTCTCGCTTAACACTTTCTCACACCGATTGAGACTACGTTTTCCAAGTAGGTATACGAAGTCACAGTGCGTAAGAAATTGATGATTTACGACGCGAATGCAGATTAACGTTGAGGATGGGGTGTATATTATGGAAGGAGATGTGTCGGAGGAAACAAGATGAGGAGGGTAAGTGGATGTAACAGGGAAATTATCGATCGCTTGGGGTCCTTTTGAACCTTTTATAATTTTTTGTGAGGAGTATAGAAAATTTTTAGAAAAATTTATAAAATTGTCTATTCAAAGAAGTTTTAAGAAATGTTTTAAGGTTTGAAGAAAATTAATTTTTTAGAGATATAAAATTGTCAAAATCATACATCATTCTAGATATACCCAGTTTCATATCTTTGACTACAAAACGAGATTCAACGAGATGGTTGCATCGGACGCTCTGTCATTTTCGATAACGTGCCTGGGATCCGGAATACGAGTGAGGTAAAAATTGTCTTTATCCTACATTGCCACTATTGCTTTTGCTTACTTCTCTTTCTATTTTATTCCTGTTACGTTTTACATTTTTGCACGTACGTGTCTTGTACATCTTTGTGCGTACGTGCTCTACCAGATTTATTCGTTCTTTTCAGAGCAAACGATAGATATCGACCAAATTTATAAAAAAGAGAATAAAAATTCTTCTTTACAAATGTCTTTAAGGAATGTTGCTTCCAAATTCATTGAAAAGTTTTCATGTCCACTTTTCAATTACGAGCTGTAGTGTATTTGCACAAATTCCACTAGTTCATGTAAATTTGAAGAAACCAAGTTTCATTCTCAAACTGACTACGCGATCCCACCTAAGAACAAACACACATTCTCCAACTCGGTCACAAAAGGTAGAATAAAACCGCCATCAAATTACCGCTCCTTGGTGAAAGCACCTTCCTTTAAAAAAACATTTTAACCTCTGTAGACGAAGAAAACGATGGCGTTAAAGAGATACGCAAGGGCAGGACCCTGAAATGTTTCTCGGGAATAGAAATGGAGACAACGACGGTGCAAATTCGTTTCCTTTATTCGATCCTTTCCCTTAAGCGGGAACTGATTTTCTTCGGTTACTGCCCTTTCTCTCGCTGCTCCTCCTTTTCATCCGCACGTATCTCCTTTTGGAATGCGGCTTTTGAATTTTGCAAGCACAAGAAATCTCATTTTCCGTGACTGTTCTAAGACTCGATGACTTTCTCACGCGCTGAAAAATTTATTACGCGTTTTCTTCTGTTCTTGCTACGTATAACATTTGCAGGAATGTTTCTCTTTCGCGAGTATGAAACATTCGCAGCTTTCTGAAATATAATTTGTTTGCAAATTGGATGAATTTGAAAAGGAAAGTTTGTTATAAGATCATGGTGTATGAGAAGATGTGATCTCTTAAATTCTATAGTTTCTATTTACAAAATAAAAATTTCCAGTTGTTAATATAGCAAATATTAAAATACAAAAAGATTGTATGAATCACAGCCAAATTTGATATTCTAAAGCCTCGAATATTATTATGTGAAACATTTCTCGTTTCGTGAAAATATCAGCATATTACTTAGGATACAAAACGCTTATTAAATTTCAAAAATACTATGCCCATCGCCAATTAAATTGAAAATAAAAACCTCATAAACCTTAAGCCATTGTAACTTAAGAATTTACGATAAAAATTCCGTATAATAGCTACCAGAGAAGCTCGTACCATCGCGAGGAGGATTCTATCGCGAAATAATACTCTCTGATATTAGCTCCGCGATGAATTTCACAGTTCGCTCTACTTTTATTTCGAAGAAAACGTGAATGGATCCATTCACGGTTAGAGGGGTAGGTACAATGCAGCCTTCTTCTGCAGAGGTCGGATACGTAACTTCACTTTAATTGCCATCTCATCGCGAGTAGTACGAAAGAGATGAGACACAATACGCTGATAAGGGAAGAAAGAGTGATAAAGGAACGAGGGGCGATGTGAACGATCTTGGATATCCGTAGAAATTCCACGACACTTAAATCACCCGGAAGTAACATATCGAAGGGACCAGAGAACCTCTCGACAACGTTTTCGATAACCTGTACTTACGATCACAAGCGAAATTTGCTGGAAGCTCTCATTGGATTTCATATACGTACCTGAAACAGAAAAATAGAAACGAATTGTTATGATATTAAACGATGTTGAAAGATGAATATCGGAGAAAGATGATATTTATATTCGAAATATACTCTTGATATTATTTGGGAAAACAAGACAAGATTTGGGAAAAGTTGAAATTGAATTTTAAGGCTTCTGTAATATAATTACGAGTTTGAAAATACCGAGGTTTAAGGTTACAGAGCTCGAGTGACACGCGCTTTTAAAAGTGCACACTAGACAGCGGTGAATACGACACCGTGAAAAGTTTCGTTACCGGAGTTTGAAAAATTGTTTTGCGGTAGTCGATATGCGTACGTTGGTTTTTACGTTCCATATGCTTTTTATTCTGCAAAGAACAGTTATACGATTTCTTCATTATTCCGTTGAAGATAGAATTTTTATTAGCGCTTCGATACATCTTCAATATATTGTATAACTTATCCATCAAAAAATTAATCATATGTCCTTTTATTCATATCGTTCTATTCAGGGTGTTACAAAATGTGTGAGAGATATGTATCTGGTCGATTCTAGACATGAGAACGATGAAAGACGTTCATATTCCACCACATGCTTTATAACAACCTATACAATATCTTACGCAACTTGTCTGCCATATTTCCATCGCTTTCTATCATAAACGTTCGAACTCCCATTTCGAATAAAACACCTATTAGATTTGTTCCAGAGTCCCAAGAGGCAGAAAGGGAAAGGGAGAAATAGAGGGACAAAGATATATTTCGCAGAATTCTTGGTCTCCGAAGGCGTACGAAAGAAAGAAACTCGAGGGAAAATACAGGGGCGCGCGTTACCACCTGTTATGTAGAGAGCTCACGCGATTCAACGACTTAGGACGCCACGAAATCCTATAAAACCAGGATATCACGTGTTCCTTCCCAAGCCGGTCGTATTACTTGGCTCGTGTCGTCTGCCCGATCGTCGACGCTTTGCATCTAATGCGAGATTCGTTGATCGTTCAACGTCTCTTGTGGTAAGTGGCGAATTGAATACTCCCGGATTAGTTCCGATCTAAATATAAATTCCGCGTATGAGCCTCGGGCTGGCGACAATTACACTTCGGATTCCAATAAGGGGTCCCGTTAATAGAGAGATTAGCCCGATAGCGTGACCCTCGGGAATCTATTAACTCGAACGGAATTCCAGTAGTACGGTCATTCAGGGTCCTGATCATTTATTCTATTTCGCACCACGTACAGATAGTGGAAGAAATATCGCGAGTGACCTCAAGTTTAAGTAATTTAGCTTCGATTAAAAGTAACATTATCAATGTCGTTAAACCATTATTGATTGTTACTGTTACTATTACCACTAATGATACCGTTACTGTTATTGCTGCTACTATGACATATTTTTCATAAGTGTATTGTGCCTCTAGTATTCTACTAAAACTACAAGTCTCCACTCAAATAACAATTATGTTAATAAAAATGAAATTCTAAATTCATACCCTATAATCTTAATTAAATCTTAGATCCTTCATACCTACGAGGATATTTTAATTTATTATCATTTTATTATTTCAACCCTTAAAATATATAAACCTGAGCTCTTATTCTATTTCACAACCTTCCTTTATTTCTTTCATCGACTATACATCTTTCTTTACGATAGCTCATTAAGCTTAATCCAGGAAATCCGTCGGTGCATCGAAGCTGGTCAGTTCATTGATCTCAGTTCAAGAGAAATCCACATTACGATGATCCAACGAGCTGCTACCTTATCCCGATTACAAGGGATCTTTTGATCGATGCTCGATTAACTCGATCCTTGAAACATAAAGTCTGGCAACGGCTCTCTGGTCTTCGGTGTATCCGCAACTTTCGGTCAGGCAAGTTTATCCGAACGTACGTGGCCCAAGGCAATAGGCACTTCCGGTGGACAACTAAGTTTCTCGAAGATGGTTAACTTCCATACTAACCGGTGATTGCATCGGCTCAACCTATTTCGAAGAGCTTCCTGGAGGATCTAGCGGAGCGGACGACGAATCCCTGGGCAGCCATGGGATAGCTGCGAATCGCGCACCGGCTGCGATGACACGATCCAACCCCCGTCAGCCTTGGGATGCGTTAAGTCGAACGAGAATCGGGTCGTTCGACCGAGTTCTACGGGAAGAAGCTTCCTCGGCTTTTCCGTTTTCCAAGTTCCTTTCAGCCTGTCTGTTTCTTCTTTCATCTCAATGAGCAGAAGTTCAGATTAAGCCTCGAGAATCTTATCCTGATACGTGAAGGTATTAGGGGATAAGAGTACATGTAGGATACTTGAAGACAATGAAGGTAGAAAAATGGTAGTATCATTGGGATAATGGTATGTAGAAATTGTCGGAGATATAAAAGTTGTATTGTTGGAAACGTTAAATTAATCTTATGATCGTTTACTTGAGTCATCTGTAAAAGAAGGCTATCGATTCTTGGCTATTAATGCCATTAATTGAGCCATGTTCGTCAAACTCTATTCAATCTCTATCTACAAACGCTATTTTTTAAATTTACCTTAAAATTCACCGTATAATTTAACGAAATTAAGAAATTAAGAAAAAGTAGAGCCGGACAGTTTTGGTTCTGAGAGTTCCAATTTTGAGAGCAATAATATTATTTTCCTATAAAAAAGACAAGTTTTCCATGAAATTCTGTGTAGATTTATAAGTGTCTGATTCTTCCTGTTCTTAAAATTAATTCTACCACTGTAGCATTGAAATTTACATTCCAATGATGACTAAATATTGTATATAGTAAGAACATCCTCCTAAGGGAATATTTTGCTGGATTGGGATCAGGTTCCCTTGAACTTTCTGTTACCTTTTTCTGTCACGTATGAGAAACTTTGCTCGCCTTCGAAATCCCTAAAGCGATGTATACGAGTACGACACAGATGCAGTATTGAGAGCGTTGTGAGAATTGAAAAAAAGATCACTCCCAAGGGTGGAAAAGGAAATATTTACATGACAGATCTAAAAATTCTTCCTTATTCAAGCAAATCAAGTTGATCCGTCATGAATAAATAAACAACGAATACAAAGATAAATTTAGAATAAACGTTTCATAGAAGTATAGTTTTTAAACATTTGTCACACGTTCATGAGTCGTGATTAAAATTCAAGCTCACAGAGCGCTGTTGAGAATATAGAGTTACACGTTACACACAGAAAAGGAAATCTCATTCAAAACGAGCTTTGTCCGGAGCAAATACTGATATATGCATTCAAGATATATGTATAAAGCGAACAACTTCGTCGAACAGAATCCTTTGACATTTCCAGAAAGACTAACAATCGATGGATCATATCGAACCAATACGCGTGACATTTTTGTCGGGCTTTGACGTTATCCGTTACTATATCACGAAGCTTTGTTGCAAACTGAATATGTGGTTTTATCTACACACGATCGTTAGAGACCATGAAAGGATTCTCTGCATTTCATTTCACCACAATCCTTTGTTTGATAATTTTCACAATTTTTACGAATTTTTATGCGTTCTTTTTATTTTTGGATAATAAATGAAGCACTTTGTTCCAACAATTTTTAATGACTTTAACAGGGAGTTAATAGAATAGAATTGGCGAGTCCACTTCCTTCTTTAATTTTTTCTCACTCCAGAACATTGAAATTTCATTGTTAAGACTCTCGGACGCGAAAAAGGTGAAATGTTTATATAACTGTATAAATGGTCGAAAAATGATTGAAAACTATTGCTTCGAAAATTCCTCTATCAGAAAATGAATTCTAATATCTGTTGCTATATTTCATAGCCGATCCTAAAGCAGAGCAACCTAAAAATAACTGTAAGCATTTCAGCTTCATAACCGCCGACTATTGCCACGCAACAAAACTAATAAAAATAATAATGCCAATAAAAAGAAACGACAAATCTACACCATAAAAGGACCCATACCACGCAACACACGGAAACTAACGAAGGAGGGAAAGATTTATCGAATGATCGTCTAAGTCTAACGAGATGTTGACCAGCGGCAAATATCAGTTAATCAACGCGGAACAGCACCGCGCGTCTTCTCGCTCGGGCTAATTCGCCGAGCAGGAAACGATCTACGACATCTGAGGTAGCGAGGAGTAATTTATCGCCACGTACCGGCATTCCCTAAATTAGCAACATTATTTTACGCCAGGCGACGCGGACCGAGGTCATCGTTGTTGCCTCGCAACCTTGTCTCGGTCGGCTGAGATTGCATTAACGGCTGCAATTTACAGACGCATAAAGAGGCGGCACCATGCAACCTTTTTGTAGCAGCTTCTCGAATAGCCAGCTCCATGAGTTTAACCCAGCGCGGGCGGTTAATGAAACGCTGACACAAATATCGTATTTTACGACGTTAACGAGACACGCACTCAAGTGAAGCTGGTCGACGATAGAAATTACGGGTCGAGGCTTCTTTCGTATCCCTGCCGGATTTCCATTCGATAAATGTGACGCTAAGTGAAACGTTAAATGCAGCTGCCTTTTTACGCTCCTTCTTGTCGCGGCTGCAGAAGGAACGTTACGATCTTCCGCCACCATCTTTCATCCTACTTTCTTTTCAAGCTCTCTCGTCATGATAAAAAGCGTCGCGAACCTGCCGCTAAATGGACAGATGTCGTAAATCGTGACACTTGGAATTTATGACGCGAGTTTGGAGAAATATTTTTATACCAAAATGGTTGTAAATGTAAGCTTAAACCATCTATCAAATTTAGAAAATCGCTTGAAAAATGGATATTTCTTTCTTTTCGGACATTGTTTGGGTAATTCACTGCAGGACAAAGCAATAGCGAAACAGAAACAGAATGAAGGAAGATAAGATCTTACTTCAGTATGTAGTAAGAAGTAGTTAGAAATACGTAAATTATGGATGTTTACTCGTTTATGGAAAATGTAAAGATTCAAAAATAGAAATAATAAGCAAAAATTCATAGAATATCCGAAATAAGGTAGTCATAATATTTGGTGGATGAACCAAATCTATGCCAGGGTTGTATTTCTTTAATCATATTTATAAAGATACGAGTGCGCACAAACATCCACAAATTGGTATAACAACGTGATAAAAATTATTACAGGACGTATTGAACTATCGAAAACGAAATTATGCTGAAAGCGACTCTGATAAGATAGAACACGTGAAATATCAAACGATACGATGGCATAGCGATATCAATGCTGGCCAACAGTAAATTGAATCGTTGTGTCCGCGATTCCAATGATCGCTCGTGTGTTTGAATCCGTTTACCAACGAATGTCCTACAGCCGCGTCTCTCATTTTCTATGATTTAATGTTTGTTTGTTCTTGTATTATCGAACGAAAGAAAGCTTGTAGCGAGTATTTCGTTGAATTGTACGAAATTAAAATTGCGTATTACTCGGAGATAGAAATCTTTGAAATAATTTACAAAATTATTTCCACACCACGAAGTGTGAATAATAATGTAATTATATCTGCTTGAAATCGCGAAGTATAATACTTTTAGCGTTTACAATTTGAAGTTTTACTTAAAACGTGAAATTATTAAAACGTGAAAGACGTACGAAAAGCGAGAATACCATCAAAACGTTATACGAATCGTATTAACGCAACGATAAATCGAAAAATAAACGGAAAAGACGAATGAAACTGGGAAACCAGATCTGTGTCCAGATTATGCGAAGCTGATTAATGTCGATTTCAGCACACTTCAGAACGAATCCAGGGAGAATCGACGTTCAATTCGTTTACAGTTACATTTCCCTGGAAGTTTATTCGCATAGTACCCGGCCGATTTCAATTTCTGTTCGATTTTTGATTTCGCGTGCATCGATAGCGCACCAATGCCATATGAACGTCGACGGGTCGTTTCGTTTCCTACAAAATTACCACGTAATGAACTGTATCGTAGTGTTATTGAAAAACGGCGGTGAATGTGCAATATTCGATTCGGTTTCATCATACAGTCGCCGAACTAATAGATAATTGAACGTCAATTAAAGACTAATTAGACAAAGCAAAAAGTCCAAAAATTATAACATATAGAATTTATGGAAAAATGAAAGGTAGCGGTGTAAGTAAGGTGTTTGAAAATTCCACACAAAAAAAAGTTATCGTAAGTATGAAATAAATTGTTAGATAAAAATTTTAGGGATTCCAGAAGAATATCTATCGAGAGATACTTCGAGTAACGTTCAAGATGTACATTTTCATAGTTAATTAACAGTTTGCATCACAATTCTTCGTAGATGACTCCTTCGAGCCCGCATTACAGCGAACGAAACCTCGAAACGATCAGACACGTGTCTTTTCGTGCTCGAGGAAAGAATCGCCAAGAAAGTTCCATCTTTCCGTAGGAAACTCCATCGAGTACCTATCGTGAAACTAAAAAATTCACGCGGTGATTGCGATGTAAATAGGGAAATCGTGAATTGCACGGCAACTTCGACGGGACGAGTTGCGACGTACGGAAACAGAAACGACGATCGACTTCAGAGACGAAATTCCCAAGTTCCACTGAATTCTACTGAATAACATTTCGACCGGGTCCCACATATCCGTAACCGCGTAAATGGAGCGGGGATTTCCATGCGAAAAATGGATATGGCTCTAGTAGTTCACGGCGACGGAACTGCGAATTTCATGAGAAGAATTACACCAGGGATGACATATCTTGCAGTTTATTGTGAATCGATTGAGTTTTCTGGAGAAGAAATTGTTTTTGACTTGGGAGATTTTGAATTTTATATTTATAATTTTTATATAAATGTACATTGGATTAATATCAACGCACGATTGATTACATAAAAAAGCACAGTAGGTGGATTGGGTAGATTTTTCTTTGAAACAAAATATTTCCCCAAATGCGCAAAAATACCTTTGTGATTAATCGATATACTCATAACGAAAATTCAATCTATCCTTATATCTATATAATACCCCTGAATTATAATATAAATATATAAATATAATACCACTACCCGCGAACGAATGTAAAAATTTAAAGGAAAGAAGCAAAAAAGAAAAAGATGATTAAACCTTTATTGGCAATCTCTCACCGTAAGATAAGAAAAGAACAATCCAGATATTCATTCATCATCAACGTTATTAGCAAATATACGATTCATCTGTTCTAGTTGTTCTCTTTTTCCTCTGTGTTTTCTTTAATTAAAGAATAGAACAGTAACGAAACTACAAAATCTCGGTTGTGTACCGTGATGTCACGTTAACCACTTTCCAGTTGTTGCAGATTACTTTACCTTTAATCCTTTCATCATCAACCGCAATCTCGCTCAGGCTCGTATTCCTTCTTTTTCTTTCCCTCTTTTGTCTGTTTCTCCCCTCGACTTCCGGTCCGCCACCCGTCACCGACACCGACTCATTTAAAACTCGGTGGACAGGTCTCTAATTAAAAAACTTTACGCCTTTTATTGGCGGGTTTCCGCGCCACATTGGGATCTAATTGAAAATTACGTGGCAAGTGAGTTTTCCATGAACACCGTTCGATCCCTGGCCACATTTCATTTCATTCCACTAGCGGGCGAATCACACGGTAGATCAGAACCATCCAAGACTCGGTATAGGCGGTTTAATTTATTTAAAATTATTTAAATTCCGATCATTCAAGGAAGAACAGTTCATCCGAGCTACTTGAAAAACTGCAAAAGCTTAAAGTAGCCACTAACGAAATTATTCAAGGAAATCGACCAAGTTATCCGACGATTTTGCATAACCACGTCAGAAAAGCATACAAAGATTGCGATAAAAAGAAAAAACTTGGAATCTTTGATTCTTCTTTTCCCTCCATTCCTATTCAGGATTTCTTTTCTTCTTCAAGTCGCTTCTGAAGTAACTCGAAAGGTAACGATTTAAATTTCGAGCGTCCAAGAATCAAGTCTGGACCATTCTAAATGGTATACATTGAATTTCTCTACGATGGAGAGATGTTTTCCTTGAGTTAACGTTCGATAACAATGAACGAAGGAAAAGAAGAGAGCAGAAGTTTATCGAATAAGATTAATTAAACAAAAGCATCGTCGATCGAGTCGACGAGTGTTTCTTTTTCAACGATAAAGTCATCGTAGCGACGACGGCTTCAATTAAAGTTCGAAAGAAGATAGCGTCGTTGCGTGATTTCGAGACGACTTGCCCTTTCGTGGAGGGAAATGCTTGATTTTTCCCCCAGTTCCAGGACGAAATCTGTCTCGTTTATTCTCGTCGCCGGCATGTTTCGCCAGTTTTAGTTTTCGTAGGAAATTATAAATTTTCTCTTTGATTTCAACGGGTCCCTTTGTGTCTTTAAATAGCTGGTGAAATTTAAAAAGTGCTCTTTTAAAGAAGGTGCGCGCGTGCAGCGTAACAAAGCTCGCTTTGTAAAAAGAGGCGTGTTGCCTTGAATTTTAGACGACGAATATTTAAAACGTGCGTATCGCATGAAAAAAGTAGTCGATGATCCGTGCGCATCAAATATGAGTAAATTTCTGAACGAACGTTATTTACATTCGCCTCGTGGTTGAGTTTATTACATTTACATTTCGCTCAGTGGTTGCGAGTTTCAAGCCGATATCTCTTTCGGAGGAACGTTCGAGAGAACGAATTAATTTTACCTTTCAATCGTAATTCCCTTTGTTAATCAAAAGTTTGTTATAACGTTCTTTTCTATATGATCAACGTTTTAATTAAATACGCGGTAGATACACTTTTTGGTCGAGAAAAGCCATTTTATGTGGTTCGAAGCGTAAATATCATGCAAGATATTTCATAATTGAAAATTAATACACATCTACTTCATTACGTACCTATACATTATTATTACTAACTATACTCATAAGACACTGATGAAAAAACTAGATGACACGGGAAAATAATTAGGAAGTTATGGAAACCTTTAAAAACTGTTAACTCGTTTGCAATCTTAAACTGGGAAATATTTCGATATTCAGATTCAATATCTAAATATCTAACAATCAGGGAATCGTGGATACTGTGACTCTTTTACATCATTTCTATGGGTTTACCTTGCACGGATACCGAAATTTGTCGCGCATTATGTAAGATCAGCATGTGACATAATGAACAGGTGTGTAATAATTTCGTATTGTTCGTTAAGCCAAGATTCATCTGGGAAAATCTACGTCGTATGTTAATATGATCTTCTTCCATTGCTTTTATCACTCAATTCCCCACTAAAGTGGTACCTACATATTATGAAACACTCTGTACCTATATTAACGATGCATAGTTAAACTACCATGGGACCAATTATTCGAATTTCCCACGAATTCCTCGGTGCCATATATTGTCCACAAACGCAAGAAGAATCCATCCCAATCCCAGAACTGTAATCCACCTTGCGTCCTAAACTTTGACTAAGGTTCCAACTTCATCCTGTCCCGAGTTCAAGTAATAAATCATGTTAAGTCTATTTCGAGTATAACGATAACGAAAGACCACTTAAGCACGATTTATACTCGATCGTGAATTTCCATAAAACATCATGTCCGTTCTCATAAAACGTCAATCAAACAACATACTTATATGCTAACATTCACAAGTACCATTCAGTATTATTCCAGATTACTAAGATTTTTTTTAAAGATTATGGACAGATACACAGTGGCTACAATGAATATCGGTACATATCCTTATCCTCCAATGAAACATCTTTCTATCTGATCCTACATTTCATTTTTATAACAGCAAATTGTTATAGCTATATGAAAGTACTAGTATAGTATGATATCAAATCTAATATATCTGAAAAAAAGAAAGAAAAAATAAATAAATCCCAAAAAATGCAGTATTGTAAGTTTACTTCTACTTCTTAAAGAAAATAACAAATTAGTCATTTCTAGTATCAGAAGTATATACATTAGTATCTCAGAGAGAATCTAGTATCAAAAACCAAACCTTAAGTGATTGTGGAAAAAAGAAACAGGAAAAGGCAAACTGAGATGCAGCGTACAATTTTGGGTAATGCGCGCGAGGTTTCAATTACGGATTTCGTGTCGTGACGGTTTTAAAAAATAGTTTTAAAAAAGGTGCAACAATTAAAGGCATACGATTGCAAGATACGCGCCATGTTGCTTCGGCTTCTTCAATTTCATCAGTTTCCGTCAGTTTTCATCAGTTTTCGAGATAGCCACTCTTTTCACGAAGCTTTTCCTCTGAAATTTTCACTCTATTGGGAGGTCTGTGTCAAATCAAGGACGTTACCTTTTGCCTTTCTTCTCCACGAGCATCCTCGTGTTCTCTTTTTCTCCTTCTCCCTCTACAATTTACATTCTGTCGTTTTATCGTCCGAGTACCTTCTTCTTTATACATTCCTATTGTTCCATATTTTAAATTCAAATTAAAAATTTCAATATTCGCCTCTTCATCCGCTGGTTCGCTGGATGGATATTTCTAACGAGATATCAACGCGTCCTGCACCGAAGTTACAACGCAACGCGATGTTTTCTTCGACATCGATGATTCATCGCAAATTATTGCCACTTTTCTGCGGAGAAAGCCCGCAACTGCAATATAGTGTAAAACGAGTCTCTTTGTAGCTTTTTTTTACACCTTAATGCAAAAAGGCAGTAAAATGTGATTGCTTTGCTTTGCAAAACCAAACCTAATGCGTAGTAGATTATACATTGTAGAAGTTACTGCTTGTTTTTATGGCTGAATATATTAGACTTGCCTACTTCTTGACACGTGATTTTCATGAAATATTGAATTAATAAAATTTACTAATATTCCGTTATCAGATAGACAGTTTCCTCTAACGATCTCCCTATGTTGAAGGTGTACATCATAAACAGAATATTATTAAAACAATTTGTCTGTGATACACCACCCAGTACAATAAACTATTTTCTTTATTATTCACATATATTTGAATACAATGTCAAATAATTTTATATTAAATATCTACAAAAATCACTAAGCAGATATTTCACTCTTTGTCTCCAATATTAACTTGCTTATTAACATTATTTTTCTATGCTTGATCGATGAAATGCAATTTGAAAGAAAATTCCTGCAATTTGTTTATTAACATTGTTTTTCCACGTGCTGGATAGGTACATTCGTTCAGTTGCAAGCATTCGAACGAGAACAAACGAAATTAAATCTGCCTTATTGTTAGCCACGCGTCCGAGCTTCGTTCTCGACTCGTATCGCCGGCTCGCGACACTGAACGTTTTAAAGTAATTCTGTTTTATCATTCAATCTTCGATCCGCACGTTGGAACGGGCGAAACGAGCTACGCCGACGACTAACGAAGGTCTGGCTTTAATTAACTGGATTGTTCAACCAAAGATTCAGAATTATTCTGTAGAGTTAATAGAGCAGGTCGTTCGCTCTCTTGTACGTAATATTCCCTGCTCTTTTGCTGAAAAAAGTCATATTCTGTTCGAATATCGACATTAAGTATACTAATTTAATATTACAAGTAGAGCGGTAAAAGTACCTGCATTTGCATAAAGTGAATTACAGCAAGCAGTACGAAGATAGATTCTCAACAGAGAAATTGTAATTTTATCAGTTTGCAGGATGTTTCAAACATTTATATGGACGGAAATCGCAATCCCACTATGTATTACTCCGACGTCAATAATTAATCGTGAATGAAATCATGTGTAATATCACATAATATCTAATTTTGTTAATTTTTCTATCAAACGATTTTCTCTTTATCTGCAGAATAGTTTAAGAATGTCTCTTAAGAATATCTGTGATTCTTATTTAGTTTAGTTCTATTGTATATAACCATAAAACGTAAGTACATTATTTTAATCACATGTTAATTACATAGGATAATTCTTTCTCGTTTCTCTTATGAAAATTTCATTCTTGGTTACACAAGCTGGTTAATTTAAATAGTAAGAGGAATGGTATTTTATCATACAATCCACTACTCTTCTTTTTTTCCCTTCCTTCTTCTAATTTCCACGAGTGAAATACTTTTTATCTCATAATCTTGAACATTTAAATTTATTTTGGTAAAATTGAAGGATATCCGTTGTATTTCATTCAATAATTAATATTAATATGAATGGTATAGCAAGTGTTATATTAAATAATATATTAAATATGATATTCTTAAGATGGTTAGTGGCAGAAAATTTCCTATACGATATAAAACAATAAACATGATATTCATGTGCATTATAATGAAATTCGTTAATACTTCGTAATATTCCTTCAGAATCAAATTTGAACAGAATTAAAGAACAACCAAACACGAAAACGACCTAAGAACCTAACTTCCAATTTCAGAACCAACGGTGTCAAAGCCACGATTACATCTGCACGCAAACTGCCGAGAAATAAAACCCCTTTCCTCGACGTTTCATCGCTTCGACGATTCTCCAGCTCGGCAACGAAAAATTCTTTCGCCGCCTGTTCTCTCCCGTTTCAATTTCATCTTCCTCGCGGCATCGTTTATGCGAAGTTATCACGTTTCAAACCTACGAACGTTATTACGCGACTCGGCCTCGTGAAGGAGAGGTTATGCAGCAGAGTGCCGCGTTGCACAATTCTCAGGTGCATTCGCTGGACGCGCCCGAGGAAATAACCGGAGACACATGGTGCACTTAAAGCGAACTGTTTGATAAAAGGCCTAGCCAAGGCACGAACGCCGCCCCTGGGAGCTGTTTGCAACCCCGTTTCTCCATTTTGTTCGCTCGCATCCGCGTAAACACGCGATTCCAGCCATATCGAGAAATCGTTTAATAAAATATATTAAAACGCGCGTACGTAGAGGTTTATTATAAAAAAAAAAGGAAAAATAACAGCGGAGAAGTATGGTAGAAATTAAACATTCATCGGCTTCCGATTAGAACGAAAGATATTTGGGTTTTCTAAATATACACGCGTAGATACCTCGTTTTCGAACAAACATTTTTATTCGATTATTTAACGGCTGTTTCCCCCCTTTGATTATTTATTTCCTCCATGAATCCGAGCCGTTTATTGCAACTAACGGGCTGATGTTTCTCGTATATAGCGACTCCCATTTGACTAGCTGATAATCATACTGATTTAATTCCATTTACCGCTATTTCATAAAATAGTGTTGTATTAGAATAGTGTTCGTGCTTATACGAAATTCGTTATAATATTCTGTGCAATGAAAGCGGAATGGACGGAATCGGAAGGTTATTTAAGTAGCGACGAATTTGTGTTCATATATTTATATTGAATTATGAATGTAAGACCTAAAATGATGATCGTACGTTTAATCCAATTTTGATCCGTTGTATTGATTTCTGAATTTGCTTGTTCTGCAAATGTCTATGAATATATGTATGAATATGTTCAGACGACAAGGAAACTGTGCAGGAATATGTTTATTCGCTACAAATTGAAAGCTTAGTAAATGCATGCCATTGTTCATATTATACAATGTATTAACGTTTCAAATAGAACATAGAAGTTCGTTTAAATTAAACATTATGTATAATTTAAATCTAATTCATAATATAAATCATTTAGACTACCAGAAGGGCTAATAAATTAGCATTCTGTATCATACATATTCCAATTCCTAAAGATAGGCCTGATAATATGATTTCTGTATCAGTACATTGAATATAATATGGGAAGTAAAAATGCAAAAAAAGGGGGGTGGAATGTCCTCCTTAATTTGTTATTTTTTTTTTTTTTTTAGATTTCAAAAAAGAACTACATATCTTTATCACTGTGGTGTAATAATGAAGTCAGGAATAATTTCATGATCTATAGTTCGGTAAGGATATACGTAATAATAAATATAAATAGTGGAAAAATTTTGATAGAGAGAATAGTAAAGGAAATTTATTTCAGTAGATGTTTAAAATAATGCAAACTATCCTGAGATCAGAAAATACGATCCCAATGGCCACGGAGACGTAAAACGTCTAACTTTTCGGCCACCGATCGTAGAAGTCGTTGCCATAGAACCTGAAACTTCAGCATTTCGAAGGCTTTGCACTTCCAAAACTTTCCATAATAGTAAGATGTCGAATTTCACAAGTATATTTTATTCACTTATTTGGACGATCGGGAGTCAGAGTTAACAAACACCAAACTAAACAGTTATCTTTTTGTCGAAGATATTTCCATTTAATCATTATAAGAAGAAGATAGAATAAGTAAAGCACAAATCGATCTTTTATCTCGTCAAAACGTTACCAAAGTTCAAATGAAACCACTACATCGAAAAAATAACTGGTTCAAAGTAACTTCGATCCCTTTTTTACCCTTTGCTATATACGCAATCATTCGGATGGCGAGTTTCTCGCTCGTCGTGAAAACTGCACGTTATTTACGAATCACAACCAATCACGGTATTATAGAATAGAAAAATATTGGTTTAATAAAGTGCATTGACTCGAAGTGGAAAATACAGGCTGACTGAAAATGTTCGAAAAATGACTTCGAATTTGTTGTTCCGTCGTTTTTTATTCACTTGCGACGCTTATTTTCTCAGGTTGAATAGTTTACGTATGAAATTAAAAACGGGAGGTTTCGTTCCTGTTTTACAACGCTGTCCAATAGGGAAGTTTGTTGATTTAAAAGAACAGCTTTTCGCGGAAATTATAAAATAGAGTGGTGTTTGAAAGCATCGGATCGTAACATTTTTTTCTTAATAACTTTTAAGTATGAAATTGTACAAATAATATCTTTATACCATGTTGTTTTTATGATAATTAGTTAATACATATCTTTGAGACATGAATTCTATAAGATAGAATAACTAGGTATGTTTCAAAGAAGATTGTTCCAACACTAATAGCTTTTAATTTCTATTCGAGTACTTCGGTTACGTTACTTCATAATATCAAAAAGCAGTTGAAAAGTTTAAACTTCTCGACGTTTCTATTAACTTTTTACACTAAGCCAGCAAAATTTCAAAAGGATCAGAATTTCTGGGTTATCGAAATTCCTTCGCGAATCACAGCCAGTTTCTATCGAACTCGATCCTCAGAGCTTTGAACGAAAACTTCACGTGCCGAAGTTTATATTTCACAGACCCCGATACCTGTCATTCTCGAAGTAGCCATTCGTAATTTCGAAAATTCAGAAACCGTTAACGAGGTCATTCCAACGAACTTCGTTTTGTAAGCGGTGCTACGAAAAGTTTCATTTTCCACAATGTTTCATGGAGAAGAGATTGAAAAGTCAGCTGGAAGCACAATATAAGCAAATAAATCAGGCATTAAATGAAATGAAGTGATCAACTTCCACTCGACTCTGTCCGCGAATTTCCTTACGAAATTTCAATTCGATTCAGCTACTTCGAATTCTTAAGTGGATCGAAATCGTTGTGTTCCGAATCGTCGGAATTTCAACGACGTCGCGTTAGATTTACGTTTTACTACTTGCTTCGAACGTTCTTACATTCACTCGTGGACTCCCTAATGAATCTCTATTTTACATTTGTATCTCTTTCGATATCTTCTTTATTTTCTTGGAAAACGAGGAATACAGAAATGGTAGTAAATTTATATCGAATACTGAAACCAAACATTCTGAGATATATTTACATCCATATTTTAATGATATCGATTGGAATATATCCGTTAACAATCAATAAATTCCAGTGATATTCAATTTCTAGCAAGAAAATCACATTTTCGTAATTGTTAGTATGAAACAGTCGACTGATTTTCCGATGCTCCGTCGCTTCTTCCATACATTCCTAGTATATAGTTGCGCGTTATATTTCACGCTTATGCAACCTATTTTCCCGGGCGCGAGCATTGCTGGATTACCACATACCGGCAATCGATCGTTTGCGTGAAAGCACGCGTCACGACGGGAACAAAAAGGGAGAAAAGCGGCCGTCGAACGAAAGGAACGACGTGCATGGTTACGTCAACGACGATGAACGCCCGTTCGTTGAGTAACGTCGCGCGGAAATCCCCAGATCAGAGCGATTGATGCATGGCGAGTAGGCAAATTTATTTTGCGGAATTATTGGTCGTATTTACATAAAATACGTTTAATGAAACGGAATAAACCATGACAAAGGTTACGATTTTCTGACTTACATTTTCCCATGATATTCGTAAAAAATCAAGCGAAGCGAAAAAAAGGCCGTAAAAGATCGAAACTTCTGCCCAATAAGTTGTTGCGGTTACCGAACGAATACATTTATCTAGACGCGTAAATTGGCGCGGCCATCGTATTACTACGAACCGTTGCCGGCCTGTACACGCATGGTTTCATGCTAAAATATTATTTGCGAGCACGCCGCGGGAATAATACGAACCGGTTGGTTCCAACTAGGTTTTGTTTCCTCGTTTGGTATAATGAATGATCGCGCGATGCAACGAGCATCGAAAGTGATAAAAATCGCGACCGCGGTTTAGCACCGGTAACGGACGTCGCGAATAATTTAATGCTCACGTTCGTTACTACGCTTCGCTGTGTAGAAAATAGGTTTTTGTAGTTGCATGCAATTCGTTAACATGAATATGGGATCATGAGATCACGAGATTAACGGAGATTTCAGCCACTTATTTCGTTTACAAGCGTCCTTGTTTATTTACTAACGGCTGGTTTTGGTTTAATAGCGGGATTTAGGAATATCTCGATTTTCCTTTCAATTAGAAAAATAGGATCAACGAAAAATCAATGAGTATCGTTCTAAGTTCTTAAATCTTGTTTGACAAAACGTACAAAAGACTAATATTAATATTTGCAGCAGTTAGGGATCTGTAACAAATCATTCCATGCTAAATACTTAGATACTAACGTAGATTTCTACTAAATTTATATTTACAAACACCTGGATATGGTAAAAAGTAATTGCCAAATGGCCGTCATTTTTCTTTTTTTTTTTTTTTTAATTCGCCAAAATAACACAATATTTGCCGGATGTATAGTTTGGTACAGGTTTCTCCTACGTCATATTCCTCGACACGAACAATAACATGATACGGTTAAAACTTAGCGTCTGCCTGAACGTAGAATGCGATCGGCGGATCGATCTATACGCGGCCTCGCGCAATTACCGGCTCTTGTAAACACGTCGTCAGGTGCATAGCGAATATAAATGGAAATTAATCGAGAACGAAGCAGCCCGGATGAAAACGTCCCAATGGCGAGAGCCTGGGTATTGGCGATGGCTGCGATGGTGGGTAGTGGGCGAGGGTTGCGGAGGCATCGACAATGCTCCTTGTTAAAGTGCCGCCACGAGAGAACCGAGATCGATGCATACCGTTTCCGTCTACTCGTCACGGATGCACTTGCCGCGTGCCAAGATCCGGTGAGTAGTACGTGACGATCACACGGTACATATACCGTAGGAAAATCGCATGATGTTTCTCCGCACGAAAATCTGAATCTCCGTTTCTGCTTGTTAGGCCGAGTAACGTCGATATTAAAGCCTCGTGTGGGTACTATATCCCTCCAGAGACGACATCTTTTGTCCGAGATAGCGACGAGAGTGTTGAACGATCGGGTTGTTTTCATCGAAAGGTCTTGCGATTTAACACCTTCTCTTGGATTCTCTCGTAGGTGTAACATCCTCGCTGTTAGTCGAATTTTTGTATTATACAGGAGCGTTTACGAGTATTTCTATGAATTACGAGTACTATGGTTCTTCGAACAATTACTACCACCGATCAATATCTTAGTCTCACCAGAAGCGACTTCTCGAATTCTCTACGTTCTCGCGATCCGTTTCGCTGTATTCAGTTGGTTTGTTGTTCCAGCGATAGCTAGAAAATATTCGGAGAGAACACGAGGAATTTTCGCAGGATAAGGGGCACACACGCGACAGAAGGTAGTAGAGACGCTTTGTGCCTGTGCCATGGCCGCGTGATACCTTATTCAAGTCCATCCAACGTGGAATCGCGTTGAATGGCATAGAAAAAGGTCGAAGTCAGGATCGTCAAGCACAAAAAACTCGCGTCGAAAAAATCAGCCTGTCGGCCTCGTTAAGCGCGCGCGCCAGGAATTGAAGACGAAACGAGAATGAAAAAGGGAAGGAAAGAGGGGAAAAGAGGAAGAAAAAGAAGACTTAGTAAATACCAGAGGCTAAAAACGGGAACAATGGCCTGCAATCGCGCGAGACCATGCTCGCGACGTCGAATGCACTTTTTCCCCGTGGCTCTTGGTCGTTTCCACGATCCTCTTCCCCGGTTACGTCGGCGCATCCCTTCGGGCTGTGCCTGCGAGCACGCAGTTACCGTACCTTCGCGTATATTCCGAAATCTCAGCGTAGAATTTAATAAAGGAGCCATGCTGCGAGCTGTTACCACCGGCGTTGCGCCGGTTACCAGCAAGTGAGAATACATAAATTGGAGGTTGCCGCGAAGTTAAGCTCCGGCCAGAGGTATCTCGGTGATAGCTTTGTACTTTCTGGATTATATGCTTTGTGCAGAGTCATTTGGACGACTCTGTGTAGAATCTTTTCATTGGGAGTGGATTTGTAATTCACGATTGGTAGAAATTCGGCGGTGGTAGAAATTCGTAGGGGGTTGGAACTTTTGTTTAAATAACTTACTTTTCATGGTAAAATTTCGACATAGCAAGTAGTTGGATTTAAATACTTTTTGTTTTAACTAGTAGTAGCAATGTTCAGAGTAAATCGCACGAGAAATAACAAATTCCAGGTGCTCTAAGTAAGAATTAGATTAGTTAGTTACTCCATAAGCTACGAAGTATCTGATTGTCTGAATTATAAGGCTGTAGAGAAGAAGTTCATAATCTATAACTTGCAACGCTTTTGACAAGTTACTCGTATTATTAGTTGATAAATTGTGCAAGAAGACTCAAGTATTTAATTTTCAAAAATATCCAACACATGCACAGTCAGATAGTTCTGCAGCTTTTATACGTACTCCATGAACCTATTCAAAGAACGCTATTGTTTCTTCGACATGTGGTTTATTTAAAAATCATCAGGATCCAAAATCAAACTTCGCATTAAACATGCAGACCATGGTAAAAGCTCAACTATTGCACGCAGAAACAACCCCCAATGAAAACCATAAACGAAAACACGAACAAAATGAGCACACCTCGATGATGCGTTATCGCTCAATGCGTCATGATCAAAGCTCAGCCGCGTTTTAACTTTTCCCATTCATAAAGCTGCACTAAAAAGTAACGACAGAATTAAAATAATGAATTATGCACGTTCTCAACGATTTGGAGCCACCTCGATTTATCAAACGGTTCATTTTCCGATCACCGGGATTCTGTTACCCAGAAGGGCACACTCCAGTTTTTATTTACGTGATTTATTAATGAACCGTTTTAACAGGTAACCTTTTTAACTGGTTGCAATAAAACGGCAAACAATCATTTACATACATCCTGTTTAATAAAGATAAACTATAATGCATTTGGTGCATAATGTAAACAGCGGAAAATATCAAATTGATATACATCTGCATATATGAAATTTAATTTCTTAAAATACAGGTTCAGTCATTAAAATATCATGTATTTAAACAAAATAGCTTCCACGTGATTCTAAACACTTTTCTCAATGCTTGACTAACTTTATTATTCCGTTATATTTTATAGATAATGTATTTTGATAAATAATAGATTTTAAGATATAAATAATAAATTTAAGATATTAGACAGATTAAGATAAATTTTAGATATTTAAGATAGATATAGATTAATATAGATAATGTATTTTGATAAATAGAAGATAATGTATTTTCTATAGAATATAAAGTTTTCAAATAATCTACGTTATTGGGTAGTTAAATTCAAACATAGAAGAAACATTTCACAAGCATCGAGCTAATACAATCAATGGATGTTTAGTCTTGAGAAATATTCTTCGTTTGTATCCGTCGTGTACAGGGAACTTGGTTGAGTTTATTCAAGAGAATGGAGGTAGAGACTTGAGAGTATTAGAATGGATTTCTAGTACATATGTTTTCCAAACCGTATAAAAAAATAAATGTTGCGTATGATAGTGTTTCAGATATCAATCTCTTTTTGTACCTCATACGATAAATTTTATTCAAACAATTCTTCATTCGCGCTAATCCTTATGCGTTAATAAAATATGAATTTTATTTTTATTTTTGATACTATTCTTAATTTACGATTTTGATTTATGTTCTAATGGAAACGACACGTGTTTTTTCTCTTTGTCATTTATTTAAAAATAATTGTATAATGTCAAAATTTATATTTCTTGTACTTAAACGAATATTTACACGAATAATTTCAACGTGACAGTAATTTCTAATTTTATATTTCGGCACATATTTTTTAAAATATCGTTGAGATTTTAACATCGGTCGTTATTACGAATTTGAGTCGCAGGGATTATTTTATGTTAATCGTGATATAATGTTCGCATGGATATTTACGCGTGTTACAAAAGGAAGGAAAAGCAAGGCGGAGGGAATGCTAGAATTATAAATTTGTGTATTTTACGCGGCCCGCGACGTGATATAAATTCAACGGCGGAAACTAAATCTCAATGTACAAAACTGCGCCTAGATCGTTGATTGTGAAATACGGACGAAGGAGCGTCGAATTTTCAGCCAACTGAAAACACCGCTGAAATGCTATTACAACAAAAGTCATTATCGTGCTATATCTCATGCTAACACAGCGTACTCCTTTTTACGGTGGTACGAAGCCATTAATAATTTATTAATAATCATTCTGGGAATAAATTGACGAGAAACGTTTAAACATATCAATGTATAAAACGAAACATTCTAAGAGTTCCGCGAATTCAATAATTAATCGAGGATATCGAACACGCGACTGCGCCAATTAAACTGTTATTACTGTTTTCGAAATGCAAATGTTTGCAAACTTTACTACAGGGAATAAACAGTTTGCGTGCACCAGTACGTTTCCAGCATTTTCAAGCTTTGCTGGACACGTATATCTCCGTGCTTGATTTTACAGAAAATTAAAAATTAAATTATTCTAGTTTTGACTAATAATTTTCGATATTAAATAATTCTAGTTTTAATTAAATAATTGGAATTCTAATTTCTGGATTATCCAGTTGAGTTATTTACAAACTAATTTCAATTTGCTTTTCTCTTCTTGAATAAAAAGCAATCAACTGCTGTTAGAATACGATATAACAAAGTACGGTTTACGTCTAATGGTAAATAGAAAATTAGATTTAAGCTGTACAAAATTAAATTGAAGACATTTCCACGATTACCGTAAATTAAAATTGTTTGAACTAGTTCATGTCGAGTGCAGGACTAACTATAAACGTGCCCCTGCAATAGCAACCATAAACCCTGGTCTGCCTGGCAACATTAGGGCACGGCTGGACGCGTCATACGACTCGTGTTAACCACAGAAAAACCAAATACGTTCCCATTACTTTGTTGAAAAAGATAGATACGAACTCGTAATTGAATTTCATTTCAGTTAAAGTTAAATAAAGCGAAGCTTAATTTAAAGTTAAGACAAATTTAAATAAACAGATAAAACCTTGACGCTGGCCAACATATAAAATATTTTCATTAGCATTAGCTTCCATACGCATATATTTGTATTGTATAAAATATTTTCATCATGGAATATTAAATATAAATATTTGTATATGGAACGTTAAATAGAACGAAATGTTGGATTAAATAGAGCACTCTCTAAAATAAATATTTCATTAAGATACGGATTATTAAGAATTCTTGCCCTTCTCAGGAATATCCAGAAATTATTTTACTACGGGTAGCTATTGCCGTTTTCAGCAGTAAAGCAGCTGAAAGTTTCCAACTTGAGACGAGTCCCAAAGAAGATCGACCCCACGGGATCGCGGACGCACCCAATCGGAAACTCTCTGGCGCTCGTGATCGATTTCCACAGAGCTGGAGAATTCGTGGACGAGAAGCTGCGTGATCGATGGGACCAGCTCATGTTCATCGTTTTTTGCGTGTTCGAAAACAGTTTCAAGTTCGGAAACTCGCGTTCGAGTTCACCCTGCGATTCAATCGTTCGACGACAAATCCGCGATGGTGGTAGCTCGTCACTTGTATCGATCGTGAAAATAGCAGAGAAGAGTTTCGAAGAACAGGTCGTCCTGGAATTTTGTAAATAACAATGGGTTGTACTTGTTGTACTTATACTATTTGTTAATTATTAACGAGACATTTAGAAGAACACATGTAATAGTAAGGTAAGTGTTATCTGTTAATGCAGATATATAAAGTAGGGATGGAGAGAGAAAAGTTTCCAAAAGCGATCATATTAGTTGAAAATTTCTATTAATTTATTTATCGGTAGATCAACTTACGTGTATTTATAATGGTAATAATTCTTCATAGAGATCTACACTTAGAGTAAGAATCGAAATATAAAAATTGAAACTGAAGTGAGAATAATTTCAAAAAGGAAAGTTTATGCGAGACACGGTGAAACGATCAAACAAGTGATGTAAGTTTCAAACTGGTCGGAATGGAAGTAGTATGTGTACTCGACTATGCGGGTGCTGAAATAATAAGAATCTGCGTTACATGGAACTCCAGTATTTCCCATCTTATTCTGATCTTTCTAAAACTACAAAACAAGATTTTTAATAGTTTTGAATATAACAAGAGCCCTGCAAGATTAAATTAAACCCTATGAAATGAAGTTAAGAGTATCGGTCGATACTTTAATTTATCACTTCACGCGCGGCTAGTTCTTGCTTTTCCTTTTTGTAACATTTTACAAGCCGCTTGGTTGACGAAAACAAATGTAGCCGAGTTGACGTGAATGCACAAAGCATTGAATACGAGCCTCAATGGGTTAACCGATTCGCGTGCATCGCGTTATTATGCGCGCGTCGCGTCACTCGTTAACGAATGATTGATCGTCGACCGATGCAATTCCCGGCGCACGGCCGCGTGGTTATCGCGAAATCGATTCGATACCCAGCCACCTTCGACAGAATGACGTGACCTTCGTCGAAAATTACCAAGCATTAGCGATCGAGTGCTTTTGTCAGGCTTGACGATCCACGTCGATGGTGCGCCGCGAGGAATGCTCGATCGGCGTTTTGCCAATTTCGCAAATACTTTATTTAATGCGTCCATTAAATCCTCAAATGAAGCCCGTTCTTTGCACGAAACCGTACTCAAAATGTTTTCCCCGCGAGTACGTCTTCAAGTACATTAAACCAAGGTAAATGTGCTTTGAGATTTCTTCGACGACGTGACACGAAAGTGTCGATGCTTGATAGATCGAGTTATATTTGGCGGGCATCCGGTACGAGACATTGCTTTAAATACTTTAATATTTAAGATGGAGATATTTCTGTTGTTTGAAGTAGAGCGAAGATCTTCGGTTTAAGCTGTCCATGAATATCCTTTTATACCGTGATTTCAGATGATAATGTTTCTTACAAGTTTAATTTCATTGATTAAAATAAAATTGATTGATCGTACGATCTTCCAATACTGATGGAGATTGACTATTCTCCTTTTCCCTAGCAATTTTTTGTTTAATGATTTTGTATCTTTAATTAGCGTAATCAGGATAGAAAAGTCTGAGAAGTGAAGTTTCGACTGGTGATTCAATACAATGTAAATCATTATATAAATTTCGCAAGATAATTAATAAATTGTCATTATTCGAACGATTTTCCTTGAATCTAATAATAAGACGCGTGTAATGCTGTTACGTGCATGTGACATTTCAAATGACTACGGCAATCAGGGTGCTAGCGTGCTCTGGAAAAAATCTTTTCTATCTTTTTTTTTTTAAACTTTTCCTACACACTTTCAGTATCCTGTCCCTTTGACTCCTTACTTCCAAGAATCTCTCTTTGTGCAGCTTTGAAAGAGCACACGTGCCGCCCCAGGAAACACGAATGCGAAAGGATTCTGTTTTCTTTCAGATTTTCCTTTCTCGTTACCCTTTCTTCGCTATTTCCTTTATCTGATTCGACTCTTGTCCTCTCTTCCACCTCGACTTAGACTATGTAATTTTCTTTTTAAACGTACCCTTTTCTCTCTACTTTCTCACATAATTAATTTCTAACAATTTTTTCTTCGGTCAGGTAACACTTGTTATACATATTGCTATATCTACTGAGATCTTTTTATTTCTTTCATTCCATTTCATGAGTGATTGTTATGGTTTTCTTATTAATATTTGTACAATGCTATGTTGAAAGCTAATTACAGTAACTATTAAAGCTATTGACACGCGCCCTTATTTTCCAATGAATCGTTTTTTTACCATTTTCTACATTTCTACTAATTAACTAGTACGTAAATGCTGTAATAAATACAATGATATACCAATACCATTTTGTAACAACTGTATAACAGACTCTAGACATGAAAACTTTGGATTCTATCACTTTCGAATTCGATTCACTTTACAAAGGCGAATCGAACACAATTTCGAAATTCCATGTGCAAACACCTCGATCAATCGGAAACTCACCTTTAACCAATGTCCCGGACACCGAATCGAACGATCTGGTATAAAACGCGTTTGGAACAGTTCTTCATTTGTCGGTGAGGTAATAAATGGGCGTGGTCTGATAGTCTGACCACGACATTCACTCGGTTGGTTTGCAAATTATCGACAAAATCATTGCATACAGTTGCGCGCGTTGTACAGCTGGAAATTTGAAGGAGCCATTATCTTGGCTTATTGCTCATTATATCGTGTTTCACCGGTACTCGGATTTCGTTTTCTTTCTTTTTTTCTTTTTTGCTCGCGTTTCCCAACTTCGTTCGGCCTCATTAGCAATTGAATGTAAGGGAAAACGGTCCCGGATTGAATTGGCAGGCTTTTCTAAAATGAAACAGGCTATATAACTGTATAGTAGTTGCCAAATGAGAGGAGATGCTCTGCGGCGCTGTTTGACCGAAAAAAAGTCGGCAAATAAACGAAAGTGGGTACCAGAGGTACACGTGGGACTCGATGTCCCTATTAGGAGAACCCTTAGCAATATTTTGTACAATGGATAAATTCAATGAAAGGGTTTTTGTCGGTATGGTCAACGTTTGGTTGCTTTGTAATTTCTTATAGAATTTGTAAAAATAAATTTGAGAGAATAGTTAGTGCGAAGCTTCCTTAATAATAGATATGTTTAATTCATGAACAAAGTTTATAAGGTAAACTGGTGAGAAGTAGAATAAGTAAAAGCGTCTGTTTCGAAAAACGGGTCAGCCAAAAGTTTACGATGACAGAAAGAATTTAATGAAGTTTATTTTAGAAATACGGGGATTCGTATCTTTATTGTTTAAATACGAGAAATTGCGTCCGCCTTGTATTTTTCTTTTGCTATATTTGTACAAGGTTCGCTGGATTGTTTGGATGCTTTCATACGTATATGGGCCGTTTATTTTGAAAGTGCTGTGAATATAGTTTTGGAAAAAATTCAGAAAAAATTTGCATGTACTTTAACGTGAATTTCTTATTTATAAACAATTTATAATTTTATTATCAAGATATTGGTTTGTTTCAATTAATCGAAATTTTGTTAATAAACGTAAGTCCATTTCTTGTAGCCTTTACCCTGTCCAAGTAGTCGAGACACCAATAATCAAAAACAAATGATAGCGAATGTGATCCTACCCTCTATATTTCACATAATATTTCACGTACGGATATGAACAAGTTGCTTAAATATCATTCGATACCTGATATATTCATAAGTCATTATTACATTTATGAAATTATTATTATTGTAATTAAATGCAATCATCATTAGATTTAAAGTATTATTAAATTAATTACATTTAGATCGAGTCATATCAAAGTGCAAATCTAAGATTGAATATCTTATCTTGATTATCTTGATTATCTTGATTAGAATCTGGTCTAGCATTCTAACATAATAATATTACAATAATCCCTATTTATTCAGTTTTATTCTGTTCATTTTTAAATATCGTATAGATATTCAGAAACAAAAGTAGATTAAAGCATGAAACATGAATTTTATATAATTAAAATTTAATTAATTATGGAATTTACTTATTTCGAAAGTGATGTAAGTCCATTCATGACCTCAGAAAAAGATATTGGTCTAATTAGTTCTAAAAAAAAAAAAAAAAATAAAACAACTATGAGTATAATGAATTTGCATCTACTTAAACACACAGAGATGTGAGCAAACTAAGTAGATCTTATCAGGATTCTTCAATCGTTCGAAACGCAAACACTTTAAAACAGACAAAAATGGACCTACATCGCTTTCAAAACAAACGTTCCGTATTTATCTCTAATTTTACTTTTACTTAATAATTAGATTTGAACGACGAATTTCATCAACAAACATAATTAAATCAATTAGAGCAATAATTAGAATTTACCTGCAACTCGTATTAGTTGGTTGTATTTCAATTTGTATGAACAATTATTTTCAACTAATTACAGAACGTGCATGCAATCGAAATGTTAAAAGAAAATTAAAGTCTGCCACAAGAACCAATTACATTACTCGTTTTACATTCACTTAGTTATACTGCGCAGTTAATTTTAATAAACGAATAGATACACAATTCGAGTGAATTCATTTATTGTGATGTTTCACTAATATGAATATAATTTCGCATGAAATTTCAAATTTCAAGATAGCCTTATTTCAGATCAATAATAAAATGTATTCTCGTGCAATCTAATTTACAGTAAGTCTAATTAATTGAAACGCGCAAACATAAAGAAGGTTTTCAACGATGAGAGAAATCCTTAACCATTCTCTGTTAGTATAAAGTCTTCAGTGACATTAAAGAACAAATTCTTGAAGTAGATCAAGAACAATGGCCTTCATGATTCTGCCAAGAGTTTCAAAAAATGGAATAATAGCGTTGTTCGATGCTGTAACTGGAAGATCAAGAAAGTCGTGCCAAGAATTAAGAGAAAACAGAGTAAGTAATATTCGGGAACAGAATGGCTTCGCAGGAAATGGAATTTGCTGATGACGCAATATCGAAGATTTATTCGAAGAGAGGGAATGTATCGCGGGCTTAAATTCACCCCTACAAAAGAAACCGATTCGAGTAACAAATAACATTTTCCAAAATAAAATTGCTGCAGGAATTATTTTTCGAATATCGATCTCGCTGAAAAATCTGTATTGTATAATTTACTATTTCCTTATACTCGTTAAATTTTTCCACGCTCGTTAAATCTACAAACAACTTCGATATCGGATATCCAGAAATCCGAATAAAAGTCATGTAAACTTCGACATCAATATCCTAAAATTCTTCTTATTTCCTAAGCGTGTACAATAGCCTATCAACATTTATTAGCTAAACATATTCAACCACTTGAAACTCCAATACAAATGCCACGAAATACTCGTGTAACACGCTCGAACAATGTTTTCATCGCTCTTCATACTCTCACCCCTTCTATAGAACATTTTCAAGCTGAGAAACTATTCGTGACAGATCAGCTCGCTCGCAAAGTTCAATTGACATGGTCATTGTAGGCGAATGCTGTGCTCTTTACGTCACTTTCGATTACTCTCTGGCGTCGCATTCAGAGAATCCTGAATTGTCGCGCATGCTGTCTCTTCCGTTCCTATCCTGTTCCACGAGCCGCTGTTGTGTTCGCATTTCTGGACACACGAATCACCCGGGGTCGAGGAGTCATGCGAGAAATCATACTCGACCTGAAAGTTAACCGCATCCCTCGTCATCTAGACGAGCTGAGTACCCTGAAATTTGCTTGGATTCCACATTTGAGTGTTTAGATTGGAAGCAACTTGTACATCAGAGTGTTTTACATATAATACGACTTGCATTTAAATGTTTGGATACCGTTGTCGAGGTGTTACATATATGATTTCTGTGCAAATATTTGGTTGTTAAGAGTGCAAAAATAAAAACAAAGAAGCCGATTCTAACCCTTGCGACTCTAAATATAATGTAACTCATTTTTTAAGACAAACGAAACAACAGACAAGATAGAGAATCTCTAAAGAAAAAGAGATTATTATGTCGAAGAAATAGACAATCAAACCGATGAGTTAATTATAATAAAAATTCTAATAATTTTTTTAAAAAAGAAAGAATAAAAGTTTGTTTCTCTCCTTACGCTATGTATTTTTTTAATACATCTGCCACTTCGATTTCTTCAGTAGAAGTTCTATACCATACTCGCCAACCCGCATCACGGAAAGAGGTACTTGAGAAATCGTGTGACGAACAACAGAAACGTTTCGTAAGTGATGGGTCTGCAGAAAAACAGGGAACGAACTCGTCGACGTCGAATTATTAAATTATCCCATTAGAAAATGTAATTCCGAAACAGAGAAGAGGGAAAGGCGTTTTGGTTTGGAATCGAGTTGCGTCGTTTCATGCGGCGCGCGTCGCTTAATCTTCATTGGCATGCGTGAAGTCGCTTTGAAACCCGCCCCAGCCTGGCGTTCTCTGCAGAGTCTGCGGATTTTCCGTTTCCAGCCCCGTGTATCGTCCATAAATTTCAAAGCAGCCTCGGATGCGACGTGCAACACTTTTAGTGGCGCATTACCAACAGCCCGAGCTGGCCCTGCTCGCTTTTTCCCCCTGATCCACGCGTGCTTCTAACCCCTTTAACAAGCCGCTTCCGTTCGACGTTTCAGCGAACAAAAAAACCCGGCTGCAGAAGCTCTTCAACAGTTGCAACTATCGAGTACCCACTACATGATCAGTCTTCTTCTTTTTCTCTTTTTTTTCTGGTTTCTTTCTTTTTTCGATTCGCTTTTTCTTCTCCGTGTTGTATTTTGTAAGCGATCGCTAAGAGCTACTTGTGGATCGGTGGTAAGGAGAAAGTTATGTTAGAGAAACGGTGAACGACTCTCGTCTGTCGTCGATTCGCCAAGTCAACACGCTGAGTTATGAAGACACTGCTGGGTAAAGAGGCCTGACTATAATTGGATCAATTGTTGCGAGCAATTGGATGTTGATATCGATTCCGTAGTTGGGCAAACTTTCTGCTCGAGAACGCGATGAGAAAGTACGAGTTCAAAGTAGTTTTTAGCTTGAAGAAGTTAGATTCGCTGTGTCTAGGATTTGAACTGGGCTGATATTTTATTACGTTCTACGAACTATCAGCTGTTTCTAGAAAATAATAGCTACAGAATTATCCTCTTTCAAGATTACAATTTTACCTTTTTTTGCGTATTTTGTTTTTGAAACAATAGCAACGATACGACTAAAGATATAAGAACAACAGGTAGGGATGGTTACGAACAGAAAATTAAAGTCGGCGCAATTGGAAAACGTTTAATTCTGTCTCGATTTCTCCCAGTTCCTCTAATTACTTTCGCCTCAGTGAGAATTTCACGCGGAACTTCGAAAGGATTCGCAAAATCCCTTTAACTCGTGCCACCCTGCCTGTCACGGTTATTATTATGTACTCATTATACAGAATGACCTACCTAACTTTATCGTTTGGAATATCTGGCCTCTTTTTGGTAATATTAAAAAATGTTTCAGATACAAGTTAAATTTCGAGATTATTAAAAAATATATGACTTCATTTAAAAAAGAACACCGATGATCTTCGTATGTCCTCGATGCGTTCACTTACGAAAAAAAAATTATGCCAAATTATATCCCCTCGAAACTATTGAACTTTTATCTGAAATATTTTTTGGTATTATTAAAAACAAGCGAGATATTCCAGACGATGAAATTAAGTGAACCACCCGGTATGTGACCGGTGTGCATTACTCTGCATTATTATTGTCTCCCGTAATCTCGTCTGTAATTACCCAGCGAGTATACGAGCTCGTCCATGCGATATTAAGTTTCGTATCGTGGAATATTTTTAAACGTCACGAAATACGGAGAGAGATACGGAAAGAAGGAGAAATGAACAGAAAGTAAAGCGAAAGATAGAGATATATCAAGATAAAGATGACGTGAAGTTCATTGATCAATTGTTTAGATTTTAAGCTAAGTAAAGGCGATTAAAATGACAGTAATCAAATAACGATTAGCTATTTATTCACAAAATTTCATGCATTCCATCAGATAAATAGATCTTTAAATATGAAATAAAAGTTATTAATATTTATACATTATTTCAATTTTCCCGTGAAATATCAAGTTTATCTCTGGAATAAAGACTCGTATCAACGTCCAGTTAAAAATAAGTAGAAAGCCCTATAATAGGTTCCGCGATAAATGCGTTGAATGCGACATCGAGCAAAACGTAGCTATTATGAAATTGTTCCACCAAGTGAAGAAAAATATAGCTGACCATTATATAGAACTGAGAGAGGTAGGTAATACAATAGACGCGTCAAACTGGGAAAATGATACCAAAAAATTCAACAAAAGAAACTTCACGTTTTCCTTATCTTTGGAAATTTTAATTAGGTAGATAGAGGTTGATTGTTAAATAATTAAATTTTCTATTCATGGTCGGATAGAGTTTGATCAACGATGGAAATTCTTCGTCCTCGTTAAAAAACGCTCTAGCGAACGTGAAAATGCTGTTCAATTTCGAAGCTGTTAAGACCGAGGGAAAATGAGACAGATTTTGTAACGCGGAGATTCAACGGATCGATCGTCAGCCCATTTTGAATGCCGGCCGCAAACGTTCCGCGGGAACCTTGACCAGAAATTAAAACTTTTTCTATGCATACTAATATCGCGCAGCCTTTCCAAACTCGTTTCTCATTTGATCGAATGAGCAGTACCGCCGGTACGCACGGCTGACGACGAGGATCAATGAATTCTCGATATTTCGTTATCCTACATACTGCGTAATTTTTCGACAACTTCTACTGCTTTCTGTTAAAAATTTCTGCTAGTAAAACTGGTATCCAATTCATATTTTTTTCGAATTCAGAAACATCTGTATTTTTTTGAATTTTCATGTATATGTGTCCCTTATTTTCACCATTTCGCTCTGATCTGCCAACTATGAGATCTCTGAGTTAGTTTATAATCTCTCGAGTACTGTAGATTTCGGAGCTCCATCTTCTTTCATATTAAATTTTCACAAATAAACTAATAGCCAATGAATCCAAAATTGTTGCAAAATTTGAGCCTTCGCCAATAATTAAATTCCCATTAACAAATTAACGAAAAAAAGTATAGCAAAAATTGTTCAAAAATATCCCAGTCAAGACATCTCTTCCTACTATAATATTAATTTCCAGTCAACTATAACTTTTATGTCCAAACCAGCCCCGTTTTGAGACCGTTCCCCTTTCGTCTAAGGAAAAAGGCTATTAATCACGCAAATTAACGCCGTCACGGCGATTTAACTCGTAGTTGTAGCCAATTCTCGAGCGGAAGAAGACCTTGGTTTTTGATTCCCACGAAAGTTCATCGAAGCACACGCGAACACGATTCTGAATGCCAGGCGGCACGACAACCACACGCAAATTAAAACTTTTCCCATGAATAGTAAAGTCGCATCGTTGATTCACGAAAGTCGCTGATTTTTGCTTCGAAAACGAGCAAGCAAGACGACGACGACTACGAATACGAGCTGGCGCCCCTTACCATTTTGTTGGAGTCGCGCCGCGGATGAAAGTTAAGCCTTGCTCGATATTCAAAACTAACTACGCCAGGCAACGAAGTCGGGAAACAAATGAACGAGACGTAAGTGGAAAGACGTTACCGAACGGCTAATGAACCGAGAGGAACTACAAGCCGGTGATCAATCTCTGATTTCGAGTTTTATCGGCTGATCGTTAGTCTTTTGATTATCCCACAGTGCTTCTATCTAGCCGTTTCGTACATTTCGTTTGTTTGTACTACTTATCAATGGTTTAATCTGCAACTAGTTCTTCGTCTGATGTTGTAACGTACAGTTGACAATGATCCGGTGTAATTAATAAGATATCATGCAATTGGCGATGAGATGAATGGAATTTTAAAATGTTTCGGACAGCGCATATAATATATTCGCACGAGCTATCTACAGTGGTTCGAATATTTTTGCAACTGTATGAATTGAAATGTATAAATACGAATTAAAAACGGAGGATTAGTTCCACATTTTAGATTCACATCGAACAAAGCTTGATTCTTATATCCTATAATTCACATTTTCAGAATTAATATAATCGTTGACTCTGTCGATCTTCCACTTTTTACGTCTTCATACATCCGTCTTAAAATAATACAATATTTAAAATATCGCAAAGGCGCTTTGTCCTCTGTTACGCCACGTGGCTATCCAGAAGCCGTTATTCCTAACCGTCGCTCGTGGCATCGCAGTATCGCGAGTGAACCGTCTCACGTAGCTCAACACATACAATGTAACGGCCAACATCAAACAGAGCGAGTTCGAGAAACGTCGATTCGGTTCGTTATTTCAAACATTCATAAGGTGACACGCGTGATTGGTGGCGTGACCCGAGCATGGTGGGGATCGTCTCCCATGAAACACAAAGGCCCATCGAAGGGCAATCATTATCGATCGAGGANTCCAAACTATAAACACTAACGTCTTCAACGAATTATAAGTCGTCCAAATACAAAACACATTGTAAGGTCGAGTCGAATCGTTACACCAAATTCACTGTATCATCTGTCTAATAATTTGTGGCGCATCACTATCTTGTTGTTTATATATATATATATATTCTCAAATATATAATTTTAGTTAACTCTGTTAATTCAGTGTTAATTTCAACTAACCACCTCTGTCATCTTAACAGACACAGAGGAACGACTAATTCGCGGCGTCGATTTTCTGAATCGTAGCGAGAATTTACGCCTCCCGCTGACGCGCTTTCCTCGCGATCGCGTCTCTCTGCGAACGGTCGTAACATTTTCTGGTCCTTCGAGCCGGATCACGTGTTGAGTGAAAGTGCACACCAGTGATACCCACTTCATACAGTGCCACATGAATCCAATAAACAACAACGGACGCGTTACGACTCCAGCGAAGTAAGTAACGCCAAGGGCAGTCATTTTGAAAAGGCATCCTCACGTCAACAAACAAAGGTTCTATTTCTAGAAAGAAACGTCTTAGACGCCAGTCGAGACACACACCGTGACGAGCGAAATCCGAATACACAACCACAGGTAAACTCGTTCATTACATTGTCATACGATCCGTTAACAATGGAAGGCGCAGATAAAATTACCTCCTTGCATCGAAAACGAGGCTTCCAAATCGGTCGATTTACGACCCTATCAAAACGACTCGACGAGTATGAACAATCTAACAGACGAAACAAGGCCTCTTTGACGGCGTATAACTCATTGCTCGACGACACGTGGAAGCAGTATAGAGCATTGCAAGATGATTTAGAAGATTTAGGCGAGCGGGACGACGCGCGCGTTTCCGAGATAACCGATATCTATTACGATCTGGTAGTTCGTTTACACACTCTCATGGATGACGCATCGGCATCATCGTCGTCGAAATCGCCAAGCCGCGATTCGTCCAACGTTGCCAAGCCGCGATTCGTCCAACGTTGCCGAGCCGACGGCAATTAAACTACCAGAAATTCAGTTACCTACTTTTGACGGTGCCATTGAGAATTGGCATTCTTTCTATGACGCATTTTCGTCCACGATAGATCGAAGCGATCGACTCACTGCCACACAAAAATTCCACTACCTTCGATCTTCTTTAACCGGAAAGGCCGCGCGAAGCATCCAATCGTTGGACGTTACGGAAATTAATTATCCCATCGCGATTGATATTTTGAAGGACAAATTCGACTGCCACCGTCAAGTCTGCATGCGCCACAAATTATTAGACAGATGATACAGTGAATTTGGTGTAACGATTCGACTCGACCTTACAATGTGTTTTGTATTTGGACGACTTATAATTCGTTGAAGACGTTAGTGTTTATAGTTTGGATCCTCGATCGATAATGATTGCCCTTCGATGGGCCTTTGTGTTTCATGGGAGACGATCCCCACCATGCTCGGGTCACGCCACCAATCACGCGTGTCACCTTATGAATGTTTGAAATAACGAACCGAATCGACGTTTCTCGAACTCGCTCTGTTTGATGTTGGCCGTTACATTGTATGTGTTGAGCTACGTGAGACGGTTCNGCTCGCGATACTGCGATGCCACGAGCGACGGTTAGGAATAACGGCCTCTGAATAGCCACGTGGCGTAACATCCTCATTCATCACGCATTACGCAGCTCGCATAATTCGATGTACGCGATTTAATATCCACTGTCAACAAAGTGTAACATTTATCGAACGATATTCGACTTGACGGAATCGATCTACGTGGCAGTCAGAAGGGCAATATCGTAACTGAAATTATAATCGGCGGCTGTTGCATATTACCCGCGATATTTGCAATTTAAGAGATATTTTTTTCAATATCGGCACGGAAATTCGATTGAACGAGGACCGAACTAGTTCGTTATTTGTCTGAAAATAATGCAGGCCAGGATTAAACGTGTTAGCTGGTCGTGCACGTGTATGTAGAGGGTGGAATCGGGAGGATGCAGTATTGAATCTAATAAACTCTAGCCGACGCCTCTTAATTTTCCCATAACCGTGGCGATTTGATAGTCCCGCCGTAATGGGCTGTAAAATTTTATTATGTCGCCATTAACAACTTGACGTTATCGTTGCGCTGTGTAGATTTAAATGGAAGGATTTATTACTAAACCGCCTGTAGCGCTTTCCCATGTACCTGCGAAAACCTCGTCTCCTCTTTTAGGCTCTGTTGAGCGTGTATCGTTGTAAATAACTGGCAAACAGGGTGTTAATACGTTGCATGCAACCTCAATTGATTCTCAAAATAATGTAACGGTAATGAAATAGTAAATTAAATTTTTCCGACTGTAGGATCATTGTTTAACCCTTTGTTGGCGCCTAAAGCAGCTTAGAAAATTTCCGCTTGTGATACTGTAAGGCCGGAAAATTTTATCGACCATAATTCCAGCAAATCTTATTTGAACCTGGTGCAAGTGAATGCTAATTCAACGATTACATATTTCGTTAGTCATATATTATTTAAATATATTTATTTTACAGTTATTTTTTTATATCCTTAAAATAAAAAATTGGGATAAAAAAGGTCAGAAAAAATACATGCAAACATGAAGCAACAAATGATTCATGTTCTGATTCTATGGAAATAAGTGATTTCGAATAAATCAGTAAAAATGGTTTAATGTAGTAGAATTCAGTGTTTTAATTTCTTCAATATGTGTGAACGCCATGGTCGATGTGTACTGTTCGGTATATGTAGTTATTTCTCATAAAATTAAAAATTATTTCTTTGCAGTATATGTCAAATAGTCGTAGGAGATGAAATTGTTTAACTAAACACCCCATCAATTATAAATTTAAGTTCAAAAGAAATTGCAGAGATGTAATCGTGTTTTACTACAATAACAATGAGATTTCAAAATGCATGAGATCGTCTGGATAAATAGGTAATCATTAGCAAATAGAATAGAATTTATAAAATATAGATTCGCGTATGCATAATTTTCTATTCGTGTAAACAACACCGCGAACAGGAATTTCCTGAATTTTGATATCGGAAGATCGATTACTAATTCGTTATACCGATATACAATACAAAATACCTATACAATTCAGTAAGAGTTGCAAGGTTAATTCTCAGCCAAAGGATCAATTTGGTTCGCATGCTGCACCATCGTTTCATAAACCAAGCGAATCGAATCCGCGCGAAACGGCGCTGTACCCGAACAGGCTAGCTGGAAGCCCGCTTAAGAATTAGAAAGTAATTAGCAATCGTGAAACGCAAATCCGCGCCTAACGAGCGCCGTTACTACGAGCCGCATGCTGCGGTGTCGTGCTTGCGGTAGCGTACCGTTCTCCTAACAAACGAACAATTAAGCTCGCCGCGTTCACCGTCGCCATGGAGATTAAATTTACGTCCTACGAATTGTACCCAATAATTCCACAACTGACTGAATTTATGACACAGCCGCTGGTCAGAACAATTTTAAAAAATACGAAGTTACCAGGGCGAGAAGCGTTTCCTCCAGACCAGGGCTTCTTAGATGGGCCCCATATGGGGATGTGAAAATTTGTACAACTGTCATACACAAGTGAAATGAACATCATAAAGAATTCACTGAGTTATAAATCGACGTAGGTATAAATCATCAAGTTTTTAAAAAATCGTTTAAATGGGTTCTTGCTTGGGATTGAGGCAGAATTTTCAGCAATTTCTAAAATGGTCTTAAATACACTTATACTACATTTACATTTAAATACACTTATTTACGTTTAATACACTTATAAAACGTTTTATACTACGTATCTATTACAAAATGATGCACAGTGCGGCACTTGAGTAAGGATTCGGGAAAAGAACCAAAATTCGCAGGCAACGTTCGTACATTTGCATACTGCGTTCTCATGTTTCACAGTGCGGAATTCGAATGAGGATTTCGGACAAAGATAAAAAAGTGCATATAATGTACAGCTTTCCTGAAACTTGATATCAGCAGATCCGAGTAGAGGTAAAGTTTGTCCATAAAATTTTTCTTAATATTTTCCCTACTCTCAGGCTCAGTTCAAATATCTTGATTATTTATTTCTTTGTCTAAACACATACAGTGATATTTAAATAGCGCCAATGCTGAAAACAATCTCCGCATACTTTTCATAAGTATCATGCAGGAATCATTTATTCTCCCTTTCATTTCGTCAGATACTATGCTGACACTTAGTAGAGAATAGGATTTTTCTGTAACTTTTAAAATTTGTTTGGAATAAGTGTGATCAGAAATCCTCTTTTCAATCAAGTTCCGACTACGAATAGACTTCATTAAAAAAAAAAATCGACTGGATTTTATTAAAGGAATCAAATTACTATATGAGCAACGAGGTAAACGTATATACACTTTACATAAGATTATCTCCAAAATACTCGGAATGCATCCACGTAACTTTTTGTGTTATATAACGCGCTTATCTATTGATAAGTTTAACATCATCTATCTCTCAAAGTGTACATTATAGTATACTGTGTGTTCCGGGATTACCGTCGCTACATTATTCCGCGCGTATCGCTAATGGAGAACGTACAATAATTATTCATTTAAGCTGCTATATAATCATGAATATTTCACTTTGTACACTTATTTGCATCCATTTTATCTCAGAAATATATTATGTTCGGAAAGCTCAATTTTTAAACGTATTATAACGCGTTATATCTCTTTACAACGTTACGGAGACTTCATTGAAAAAATTCATTAAAGTTCGTCAAATATGAAATTTGAAGAAATTATCGAAAATTCTTTCACTCGTGCAACCCATCCAGGCTACTCAAATCCTTTTTCCGGAATCCTTCACCCGGAATTATTTCTCAAACATTCGAACACTCAAGTGGAACGCAACGAGTTTTACTCGCGAGCTCCACTCAACCCACTCGAACGTTCGAGTAGTCGAACAGCTCCGAACAACAATCACCGCCAATAATCAAGACCTTTGTCCCGCGTTCCCCTTTCAGTGGAAACCACGCTGAATAATCTTTTCCGCGAGAAACAGTTCCATTCTCGAAACATTCCATCTAAAATTAATGTTCTCAAAGACCCTCTGTTTTCGGCTCGTGATCAAACGTATAGTTCCTAATTGCCAATTACAAATAAACAGATTGTTTCTCATATATGTATTAGCGAATCGGCGAGTGGTCAATTCGAACATCAATAAAGTACCATGAAAACTGTAACTCGGATTTCGATTGTTTCAAACGTACGTACGCTCCTGATCCTGTACAGAATGTCATAATTGATCCCAATCGATAATTAATCGATTCGAATTTTGTATCTACACAAAATATCAATCCAAAGCATACAGCAACCAATTGTGGAAACTATTTGTAGAAACTATAGAACAAAATAACGAACAATGTTAACAATTATATGTTGATATAATATATCATACGCAAAACATGATAGATTACGATAGAAGAAATTGGTAAGATCTTTATTACAGTGTACTATGTATCAGTTGCTTGCATACGAATGTTTCAAACGACATTAATAATTTTTTAACGATATGTCACGTTTATCTCGTTTCGCTCGAAATATTCTAACACATATTTATTAACAGGAATATGTGATGTATATACGGTTCAGAACACTTGAATTCTGATGAATCGGATACTGGTCAGGCTGGAATTAAATTCGTACACCAAAGGACAAAGGGGCTTCGGTTGCGACCGCGTTTCCCACAAAACAATGCCTTGATTATCTGTCGCGAATCTTCGTTGCAGTCGATCCGTGATCGAATTTATCCCAGACATAGTCGCGCGGCAATACGCGTTTAACGCGGAGACAAATGGAACTTTCGATCCTACTAATTGATCAATTCGAATAATCAGCATGGAGAGGCAGCAAATGATGGATTAGGAATTTGGAGTAGGAGAATTTGTTAAATTGGATGGATTCTCTGTGTAGTGTGGTTGACTATGCGGATATACGCGAAGATACGCGAATTCAAGCTGGACTCTTTGGTCACTTGGAAACGATTTGGTCACATTTTGACTTTGATTTGTAAGATTGAATCCTCTATAGATGAAATAAAAAAATAAGGAATATCGAAAAATTAAGTAGTGGCCATAGAGTTCCGAATTTCTGGTCGATGGCATAGCCCGACCAAAATCTGTAAACACTACTAGTTTATTTGCAATGTGTATACGATTCTGATTCAATTGCCTGATATTAATAATAATAATAAATTAAACTTTATGTTGAAGAAAAATAGTATATTAAAGTAACATAAAATTAACAACTGGGAGATACGAATACTTCTTCGATGACTTTAATGACATTACCTTGGTGAAAGAGTAGGAGCAGGAAAACGGTGTGTTCTCGTGAGCGAACGCGTTAATTAAACGTTCCCATTTGGCCTTTACAAAGCCCGAACGTCATGCGTTTAATTAATTAAACTGCGCCACTCAGAGATTAGTCGTGAATTTTAATTACGATTAATTGCACCCGACACACATCAGTACAGTTGATCCGGATAAAACTTGAGCTTTCCTTCTGTTTCCTTTGGCCGGTGCTTGTAAACGGAGCAGAGCAGCCACTTTTTACAAAACTGTTCATTATTGTTTTATAAACTCCGTGTTTATCCTCTTTCAGCTGTCGTATAATTGAAACGTTTTTTTCTGTAGCTTAACACCTTCTGCATGGCGTATCAAAGGAATTAAATCTAAAATGAAGACAATATTATATGAATAAAAATTATGTGATACATTATCAAGAATTGAAGAATAAAATACTGCATTTAGTAACAGAATCAATTCCATGATTCGCAAGATTCTCCAAATAAACGATATTAAAATTATTACTGCAAGTCTGTAGACAAATTCAAAGCTGCGACACGCCTACTGTTTCTCTAACATCGAGTTTACCTTAACATATTTCATTCATGCTCTTTGATTTAAAAAGGGAACATTTAATCTTCAATGAAATCTACTTTCATCGATGCCATTTACGCTCGAAATTGCACCAGAACGAAAGTTTCTTTCAGGAACGAAACGTTCTTTCTAAATGAGACACGCCAAAGAACCATCTCATCTATGATTAAAGTTTTCACCAGTAGTCGCGTAATTAGTCCAGACTACAAAGGCCGCTAATGAAGTTCATTAGCGGACGTGGCGCGCGATTTGAATAATGTACCAGGCTGTTGACGAGTGGAAACAACGTTTACCATCTGTCCCAGTACTAAAACAGAGAAAAAAAGAGAAAAAACATCGACCATGCAACAAAAAAAGATAGAAAGAAGAAAACAAGAACATTGAGACGAACAGAAACCAGTAATACAGGTAAAAAGAAATAATACGTATCGCGTTTATTCTCCTTGACAGGAAGTGTCCGTTTTATCGAACGTCATGAGAACGGACATGTGGATCGAAAAGCGAACCAAAGCATGGTCAATGATCAGTCTTGTCATATTGATTAATGGATGTCGTTCTTCCGCGTTATTGCCTGGCCATAATGGCAACCTTAGCTATGGCTCCTTCACGTTCGCATGAATAAACCTCCATCATCGCAATACCAAATACACGATTCACGTTGACGTATCTTCTGCCGTGAAAAGATTAATATCATTGGTAAAATTATAAAGGAAATTTGAGAATTTGCATTAACGTAAACTGGAAAAAAGTAAGGAGAAATACTGTTTTGTCGACTTCACTGAAAAAAAAAATGAATTTTTTTACAGTGTTTCATCTTTTCATTAAAGTCATAATAGGTTTAATTTAATTCGGTACAATAGACAGCTGCGATTCCTGGCATTTTGCACCTGTTTTTTTTTATTTTGCTATATGGTCTACCTATATCGTTGACACAGTAATAAATAGTATATTCAATGATACATTTTTCTCTATTTAATAAAATCTTTATTCCATCTAATAGTTACAGGTTAAGATCCGCGTAGCACAGAAGGCGTGTTGAAAATAGCGATATCGTGATTTCAGAAGAACAAGGCAAAGCAAGATCTCAAAGATAGAAAAATCAGTGCACGTGTTCGATTTTACGGTTGAGAATGCATGTAGGAATTTTATGCTGTTGACGAGATATAAATTTGATCTGAACAGACGTTTCTCGATATCGCGTTTCCGCACTCGCGAATACCGAAGTGGCATTTCCTTTGTTCCGAACGAATTTTGATATTTCGGTCGGATTGCGTTAGGGCAGTTTCCTTGGGATCCTTTATTTTCAATTTCCCTTTTCGTATTTTCTCCGTACTTCAGTTTTTCTTTACCGATAAACTTTTACACTTCTGCGTCCTTCATATTTTAATTTTTTATTTTACAGATACCTTTTCCATCCTCTCCGTTAACAATACATTTTCTTATTTCAGATCTCTTTCCAAATGATTACGTAACGTAATTTGTTTAATCTTCGGAAAAAAATATATAATATATAATAGTATATAAATGAGATAAGTAATAAATAGTATAATAAATAGTAGTATAGTTCCTTATCATGAAAAAATGTTTTGTAAAAATACCAGAATGGGAATCAATGGTATACAATTTTCGTGAATAATCAACTTCTTTTATTTTCTATCGAAATATAAGGTTTCCTCTTCTTCTTAGGAAATGACATTCGTTTTACTGATCAGTACCAGAATTTTTTTTTTTTTTTTTTTACTGAAATATTTTATATCCAACTGGAAGTAGTATTGTTCAAGTACATGATAAACAACTCTCAAAATGATCAAATATATAATAAACAGAATACAACAAAGTCTCATAGAAATTTTCCAACCAAGTCAATCTACAACTTAAAAATTGGTCTTCTTATTGCTAGAACCTGTAACGCTCAAGTAACCTACTTGTGGTTGAAAATCAGGCTCGGCAGGAATTCCACGCGGCTCCATGAATTTCTGGGCACCACTTCCGATAGAGTTACGCGTATCGACGTTACGTCGACTGGCCGTAGTTTCCAGCTGCGTATCGTCGACAAGATAATTATCCCGAGGAACCGCTCAAGACTCTCGAGTTTGAGAAATCCCGGATCTACTGCCGCATCCACCTACCTTTAGTTTCTCTCGCCTCGCGCCAAATAATTCGGATCGAGATTTCCGGCGGTGCTGCTTCCGGCTACGCGACGAGTATATTGCGCGCTCAGGCTTTCATCTAAACGATCCAAGCGACGATAGACCAGCCACGAACGAAACCGCTCGCGAACGTCTTAATTAATTTCAGCAGCGTTACCAAGCCAAGGAAGAACGAGTGGCTTGTTCCATTGAACGTCGAACAGATTACGCTGGAAACGCCGCTAATTATTGCCTTATTGTTCTATTCGGAACCATAGACTTCTGCTAATTATTAATATCGTTTCATCGAGTCTTGAAGAAATTCATTCAATTTTTTTTTTTATTTTTTTGTTTCTATAGGATTGTAAAATTGTTTCATCCACAAACTTCAACGGTCTCTTTGATTACTCTAATTTGCAAACTCGATCCATTTCTGTATTCGTGATAGATATGACGTGACGTCATTCGATTGATTTTACCAAGAGTAATAGATCTACATTGCCTGTATCAACATTCGTGTTTAGATAGGAGAACGTACTGTGGACAGTACACATTATGGTTATTAGATTTAGAAAGGGGTAATATTCGGAACATCGGATATATCTGGATCTGTTATAATGGTAATCTGATGAAAGAGAAATGCAGATGTATAAAATAAATGTTTAGTTTGGGAATAATTGATCTATCAACGTGTATTCTAGGATCTTCCGTATTTTCTATATTCTTCAGGATTTTTTAAAACATTTTTTACAGCGCACTCACAGTTCTAAATTTATAACACTTGATTAAATCCTACGCTGTTCTATCTTTCCATTCTCAATATTTCCATTATATTTTTAGCCAACGCTTCGTTTCACTTCGCCTAGCTGAATTCAAAATACGCGTATTTCCACTCAACGATCACTTCGTCCTCTATTAATATTCAACTTTCATTTCAATATGGATTGACGTACAAAACTCGAACTATTTTCCGCTACAATAGCCATATTGAAATAAATAAGAGTTGAAAAGCTTCGCGCTGAAGTTTTCTGTACAAATAGTTCTAATCAAGAATTACTGCGAGTCCTCGGGAAATATTTTGCAATCCTTTTAGAAGTCTCAACTTCAAGATTGCCAATTTGGTCTCTAATTTAAGCAAACGAAATCAAAGATTACATTCCTGAAAAGCAAAGAACGATTCTCAAATCTATCGTTCCTGATCAATTATTCTCTATAGTCGCGAACGAAAGTCGCCTTACGAAGTTACGGAAGGGACGGTAAGTCGACTTAACGTAGAACGAGGTTGGTACGGTAATTAGATTGTGGTTGCTATGAGAAAGTGAATGATCCTTGTATTCCTCGACTCGCGACATAGCAATGACCTCGGAGAATACTAATTATCTAGTCATATAGCTACCAACCCAGAACATTTTCAACAACGCAACGTAGCCAAAATCTACAGAAGCGAATATGAAATCTACCGTAGAATCTTCATAGTAGAGGACTGAACCTTGTGAATGTTGAATTTCATAATTTTGTTTCCTAGAAGGCGAATCAATTCCATTGTTAATTTTTTAATTTTATCACATAAATACACGATTAACCTTCGACTCTCAGGAAACAAATTTACTTGCACAAATTAATTTACTGCAAGAAAATGAGATAAATAACAATAATTTCTAAGATAAATTAAAAAACCGATGCTTGTAACGTTGCCAGTGTCCTATACTTTTCAAAACTGCTCCACAGTAAGCTTGATTCGTAATCTCCAAAGTATCATCTAAGACGTCATCAAAGTTAACTTCAATCACTTAATCACATTTATTCCACCAACCATAATTACATAAATTACACCAGCGAAACATGGATATAATCTTACTCCTTCTGACGTGTATCTCCGATTTCTATCTTGAAATTATTACATAAAACACGTGCACGTCACACGAGATTCTCTAATTCTGAACGCTAAAGGAAACCCGTCTATTCTTCAACCTCTCTCCTCCAGCGTTTTCTGAACTATCACCATTACGTTGCTCCAGATTACATCTCCTAGGGGTAATTTTACATCAGAACCTTCTGGAGATGCTCGAAACGTACAATCGATTCCCAGGATTAGATAGTGCCGTCTCAAAGGGCGTAGTCCCTGCCTCGTTGTTGTGTCGTCCTCTGCGGCTTGGCAAGACGCTCGAACGAATGCATTAACCATAAGCCCGAGAGAACTAAACAGGTAGAACCGTGCTGAAATTAATAATGCAACTTTTCGACCACAGTCACGAGATCGTTACTAAGAGACAAATATTTAAATATTTACAAAGCTCTCTGAATTTCGTTAAAGAATATCGATGTTAGGTGAGTTATAAATCTATCCATCGACTTTAACATGTCGATTAAGAGGGAAGAGCACGGTAAGTTGAATTTCCTACTTTTTTTTTACAGGAAAGCAACATTCAGAACAATTCAGAACATCGTCAACTAATCGCAAATCGTCGTCTCAAGCATCGAATATTTTATTTCATAGCCACAGAGCAAAGATCCGACTAAAAAGGCTTTCTATCTCTACGCGATAATCAAAGTAATGAACATGAAATATCTGCAGGAGTCGGAATTGGCGCAGTCTACGCCATTCGAGAATCAAATAAAATACGAGAAAAACATAACTACGTTTCTCAGCTTTGAATCACTATATAATCCTTTAACAAGTCGAAAATATGCTTAATTGAAAGGATCGTCTGGCTGCCAGCAGACAACTAGAAAATTGCGAGTCGCAGTTTAATTTAATATCGAAAAAGGCATTAGCGCAAGAGTAATCATGGCCGCCTGGAGATATATTTGAATGGTGTCCGAGTACAAAGTAACGATATCAAATTATCTATCGGGAGACGCGCGAAAACTGATGGTTCACGGTGAACTTTAATTGAAATCATAGCTGGACGTCCGGTTGAAAATTCGCAGAATTCATTTCGAAATGAAAATTCCCGCATAATGCCCCGTTAATCGCGAATCCGTATTAAATTTCGTTCTTCCATACGCTACGCTGGCGAGTCGAATGCGCGCGTAACAGAAACTTAATTAACGCCCGTAGGACCGAACCGTTTCCAAGGGAATAACCGAGTACATAGCCAGAAAATTCTATGAGAGAAAAAGGAAAGAGAATGTGTCTGCATGTATCGAATTGAATACCAGTGGAGGGGGAAAATATGAATTTCTTCTTCACAGAATTATTCGAGCATCCAGCGAGTAATAATTACGTTTGTAATATTCATTAGATTCATGCGGATACAGTGGCGAATATTTTTCTGTGAAAATATGGTCGATACACGAACTTTAATTTGTATAATGAGAATTAGCAGCCGTTGGCCATTGTACCGAAAATCTTGTTAAACATAAATCGAAAACATGAAATGAAAAAATAAAATGATTTTTTCAGTTGTTTATCGCATAAGATACGAGTCAGTCAGATTTTGTACTCTTGGTTTTATATAAATCGTTTCAGGAGCTTCAGCAGTGATTTCACTAAGCTAAAATATGAAGAAAATACACAGTTAAACGTGTATTTTACTATATGCTTCTTTTGTCTATCCAGAGTATATAGGAATAACGCCTATTTAATTTACTAAAGATTTAAACAATTACTGTTGCAAGACTAATGAAAATCTTCAAATATAGTTGAAATAGTCAGAGAGGAGACATCTTCACGTACAAAATGCTTTCTGTTTTATTTCGATCCGACTTTCCGTTGTTGAGATATCATCGTTTGAAAAGAGCCGAATTTTTCAATACTTGTCTATCTCTGTCTCGTTGGCACGCTCAGAATTTTCACCCGCACCGCGTCACTGACCAATTCCAACTTCGTTAATAGCGTGCTGATCAATGACAGACAACGTCCGTGACTTTTTACTATTTCTATAATGCTACTAAACGTACTATTTCATGGGCAAAATGTAGGTCGGACCGCTGCAGGCTGCCATTCATGGTTCTGTAGACTTAGATACATTCGTTACACTTCATAGTGCTTCAGAACCAATTGAGATATCGATTTAAATGAAAATGTATTATCAAGGTTACACTTTTGACTAACTTCCTACAAGAAAATCTTTTTTTTTTAGATTTTATAAAAAAAGAAGCCGCACCAACAAATTGCCATCGCGAAATTTTTAAGTATCACTATATATTGATTTATTTACGACTATTTCTCAACTGCATCATAACCACAATAGTGAACTCTATACTGTTATCTTAAAAATTAAATATTATAAACACGTTAGAAGATATTTCAATTGTAAGATATCTAAATTGCACATAACAAAATACGTAATACTAAAAGCACAGAACTATTTTCGATATCTTAATACATTTTATAATTGATTACCATATAACAAAACAACAACATGGGAAAAAACACCCAAGAATTACGGGACTTCGTGTCAAGAATAAAAGAAAGATAACGAAATCTAAAGGGGCGAAGAGGATCGTTACTAGGATTATGCGAGACAATGGAATCTCGTATCGACACGTGTTCAACAATCGTAATTCTCGATCGAGAAGCACGGAACAGGCATGGCAGCTTGCGGATAATTGGAAGAGAGGGATGAAAAAGCTTACGAGGAGTCGCAGACAATATTGGAAACGGGAAATTGAGCAAGCATAAAGGTGGCTCTGCATCCGTGGATCTCAGCTTCAATTTATCCTAATCATTGGCGGCAGAGAATGAAGGAGGACTGCCGTTTGATTTCCACTGGGAGGACAGCCGCGACGAAAGATCGAATGGCAGCGATCGAGCCTCGAGCTGTTTCTTTTCACCATGACAATTATACATTTTCGTGCTTATCACCGTGCAATCGTGTAACCACGCTGCTATACAACAACGTTGACGGAAGAATTTATTTTTAAATGGAAAAAGATATACATTGATATAAATTCAGTCAACGTTCAAAATCTTTTCACTAAGGAAACTTCTACAAAAAAGGATTTCTCAGAAAGCTAAACACGTTATCGTCAAAAGATGTAATTACTAATCAACTTCATAAATTAAAAGCTAGAGAGAAGTGATGATGTTACAGATATTCTTTGATATTTAACCCTTGGAATGTATAATTTATATCATACTTTAATAAATAAAATCATAGAAGTGTCAGTCAATTGTCCTTTTTTTTTAAGTCGAAAATTAATCTTGTATCCAGTCAAAAAAAGTTAAGAAATTTAGAAAAAGTGGAGCTAATCTATTCTATATCACAAGATATTCACTTTAACGTTTTAAGTAGAAAAAGAATGGTTCGGTCAGATCATTCATAGCTGTCAAATACGAATGTCCATCTATTCGGGAAGAAATTGAACCGTCTAAATCTTTGAGAAAATATCTCTTTACGGTTTTCTACTAATCGAAACGGTTCAATTCTTTAATCCAATGAAACTAGGAGATGTAACTGTTTTACAGAATAAAAAGTAACGATAGAACGAAGTCATTGTATTGTTGGATTTTACTACCAGATTGAACATCGTACATTTTGTTAATTAAAAAGTATACAATATGCAATGGACAGAATGTAGTTTCAGTTAAAATATCATACATTTGAAGCGTATATAAAACATGGAATTGCTGGTGCTTTTAACGATTTCGAGAGAGAGTTGTTCGAAATATATCAAACTGTTAGAAGTGGTTCCTAACTTGTTATACAGTTGTTGTAACTGAACGTTGTGTTTTTAGCGGTTAGTACGTAATAGTGTCTGCTTCTATATTTTTGCTCGCAAGTATCGCCGCGATTCCTGAGATTTTACCAACTTCTTACCGAGATTTTATGCCTGCTTGAAAGTAACGAACTTTCAGAAACAGCCCTTCAATCTTTAGTTCTAGCATTAAAAGCAGACTTCAAGGAATTTCCAACAAATTTTAAAGATTTTACGAGTCGAATAAAAAATTGCGAAAGCTCCAACATTCGCACCAAGCGTTCAATAATTCGTTGAAAAGAAAATTTGGTCGTAAAATTACAGCCATAAAGTATTGCAACAAAACCTACAAAGATAACGTTCGACCACAATCCCAACCGCCACGCCTTCTGCACGGCTATAAACTCCGAACTGTCCAAACTTAAGACACATGTCCCTACCAACAGACAATTAATACTCTAACAAACACATAAACATCAACACCACAGGTATCTCTATTCCTTCGGCAAGAACAATAACTAACTCTGCCCGTGCAATCACAAATCTCTGCTTTTTCAAACGAAACTCATTTCGTAAAATTCAATCTTGCTCGAACTGTTGCAGGTCAAATCATTCATACCTCTCGTGAAATGCTTCTTCCTTTATTGCGTTATTTTAAGTTATATCTGATCAACTTAATTTTTAACCGCCACAGCACTCGTGTATATTCTGTTTCTTTTTCGCAAATTTGTTATTTAAAGATCACTGAAATTTACTTGGCCAGCCGCTGTATAATTAGTACATTTCTACATTTAACACTGAACGAAAGGTCAACAGTCACTTGATACACCCACGAAAACACGAAAGCTCCAATTAATTCGCAATTTCGAATCTAAAGTGCTGTGCAAACATACACCGCGTTGATATATTAATTTTATAACAGTTTTAAATTCGCATGTAATATATCGTCAATTTTAAGAAATCCTCAAGAATACCTCAACTAATTTGAATATTTCGTAAGATTGTATTCTTCATTCTTTTAAAATAAGTTGAATTTTTTCGAATTAATTTGGATCGAGAAACCACCTAAGAGTTCAAAAATTTAGCACTCGTAACAAACACTTGGTGAACGAGGATTTTAAGAATCGGTTGCTAATCACACAGATATCTTAAAATTCTGTGATACCCTTCTGCTAGATGCTTCTGCAAACATTCGGAAGTTTTAAAAAACTTTGGCCAGAGAAAAGAAGCAGGGCAACCCGATCGAGTTTCACCAGCGGGCAAAATACAATTAAAAGTAATTAAGACTGCAAATCCGCACTACAAAGACCGGTGCAGAAATAGTTTCTCCAGCTATCGTTTTCTCTCCACGTTCGACGATTCTAGCGACCTACTCGAAGTTTCTCTGTCGGGCGAATCTCTTGGGCGAACGAGAGAAATCGTTGAACGAATCATTGTTTTCGTTCACTTGGCGATAAACTCGACGTCGAGAGATCGAATGGTCTTGGAGCGCTGAAGAACGGAGATCGTCCACAGCCGAAAGATGTCATGCAGAAAATGAAAGGGGAGCGGCCGTTCCACCGGTGAACTTCCTGGCCATAGCCGGATATATCTTCTGCAACCTCGCGGCCTCGTCGTGTTCTTCATGAAACACCGAACGTTCGCGTCCAGAGATATGTAGATCGACCAGCACTCGAAAAACGTCAATTATTTTATCAACACTTATCACGATAATATGATCGATATTTTAGCAAGTTTTACTAAAATTGCTACCTATAATCTGACAATTTTTAATCGCATTGCGCTAACCCTAAAACTGCTTATATTATATGCAAACGTTAGAACATGCAAGTTCAAGTCTGGCACTCATCTACTTGCCAGCTTGAGCGGCGACTTATTTTCCAGCTCAAAAAATCCCAAATTTTCATGAACTTTGCCAAATGGATGACGTCTTTGTGTATTTTATGTGCAATTTAATTATTTTCTCACTCACTTATTTGCCACCCTGAACTTGGATTTTGTCATTAGACGGTATTGAGGAAATCCGCAATTACTCAGTTGCCAGCCCAATAAATCGTCAAATTCAATGTTTCCCTTAAAATCCACCATTATCTTTCTCCACGCATCACGGATTCCACCGAATCCCTTTAGAACGCGCAGTCTTAACTCTAGTTAAGCACAAAATTATAATAGAACAACTCGAGACACCATAAAACTTGGCTCTGAAGAATGCCAGAATTCCATGTTCCTGGAACTTCTCGAAAGGATTACAACTTGGACGATAAGGAAAAGAGCTTAACATGGTACCATAATATAATTGTTGAGAACACAAGAGAGGAGGGAAACGCTGTGTTATAACTGGATCTTAAGTCGAAGCTCGAATAAGGGATTCGAAAGATATGCTAAGAAGCATAAGTTTGGGAGGACAGGGGTAGGGAGGGACGCGCGTGTCTATGTGGGCCGATAGAAATTCCAGGGACCAGGCATAGTTGACACGGTTTCGAGGCGGGTGTAGTTTCACCGGCCTCATTATAAATGGCCGATACGATGACGTTTTCCAAATGAATTATTGAAGAGGACACCGCGGTTGTTGAGAATATTTAAACTAGGTCGATACTTGCAGTTAGCGTGCATCTGGTATCGACAACCGAACCGAACGCTGCGTTTCTATCCTCTCATTCTTTTCCTCTCTTTTTTCAATCGACTTTCCTCTCCTTGTCTCACGCTGAAAAACCTGCTTCTTTCGAATCAAATCGACTCCATTCTCTTCTCTTATCGCATTTCTGCTCCCACTCTCTCTCTCTCTCCTTCTCTTCATTCTTTTTTTTTTATACGAAATGCTCTTACCCCTCTCTGGTTTTTTCGCGCCTTCGCATCGTTCGCTTTCCACGTGTCGTCGTTCCCTTTGTTCCAATTACGCGTCGTCGGGAGAAACCTTATCCCGAAGGAACCCACAACGGCAGAATTCTATCTGAGCTTGAAAGCGTATATGTACGTAGGAAAAGCGAAGCGGTATATAGAGAGACGGCTATCCTCGACGAACGGGTTTCCCTTGGCCGCGAATAGCTATCGGAAGTTGGTCAACGACAGCGCCCTCGAAAAGAACGGGATTTCCATTTCTATGAAAATAACGCCGATACTGGCCGTGGTTCGGATTAGGTTTCAAGCTGGGATCCAGCGAAATGCGACTGGACTATTGCCACGTATCTTTCGAGCAACTTGAAAGGAATATGCTAATACTTGATACTATGTGAACTTTTTTGTTTTCTTTTCTATCGGCGTTGTATAAGCTTGTTTTGCGAATAAAAAGGATCCATACAGTATTCCGAAATTGATCTACGGGTATTCCATTTTCTTCAAGATGTAAATCGATACAGAACCATCATTGACTAAGTTGAGTTAACGAACCTCTATCGAGTTTTTTTTTGTAGCGATTGTTCGAATAAGAGTCGAAATACAATATACTTATCGAAATAAGACGTAAATGGGGTAGAAGAACTACAGTTAAACGCTCACTTCCAGAGAGAAATACTATCGTTGAAATTGAAGATTTTTATTCAACGTGTACAACGTTATAATTCATACACCTGTATCGCTATGATTCAAAGTACATATTCTTTTCCATATGAAAAAAGCTATTTACCATGAGGAATTTTCAGCATACATTTTTTTACAGACGCTCCTCCTTCTAAAAAGATAACGTAAGAAGAATAATAATCGAAAATGAGCTCATTTGATTGTAATCTTGTTGTAAGATCATAGAAACGTAAGATCGTTCAAAAGTCGAAATGGTTCATGATTCAAAATCATTTGAAGATCAGTAAATTGTCATCGAGTGGCCATTACACTCGAGGCCACTCAATTCAAGATTTCTCAAAGACTATAGGAATAGTGAACAGGATTTTTATTACATGAATGAAAACAGATGAAAATTATAAAATCGCGTGTAAACGAGCGATCGGATCAGGCCATTTAATTACGCTCGCGCCGATAAACGTTCACAGCTCGGTCAGAGTAGAGTTGACGTATTAAACAATAGGTTATCAGGGAACAATGTGTGCATCTCTAATCTACAGTTAGGTTTGCAACGTGCATTCGAAAATGTCAGGCGACTCGACGCATTGTTGAAACTCCGCGTGGCGATCCGCCGCATTGTCGCTGACAGAAACTTTGATCGATAGAGTCGGATTATTTCGACAGGCCGCGACGGCCTGCCGACGTTTTCCAAATGAAAACAATTTTTCCCGGCTACGCTAGATTCTCGATTGTGCCGCTATACTTGTCGCTTTGGACAGCACGCGAGGACTGCACGCTTACGAAAATACAACGAGACGTGTGATTAACATTTCTATTAACATTTACCTGTAAAAAAAAAAACGTCACGGACAGATTTATCGTTCCGATTTATCGTAAATGGCAATCGACAGAATAAAAACCGTGGAATTTCAACTTTAAACAATTGACGTTTTGTTCAAGCTTTCTCTGCTCGTGTCCAAATAATATTCTGAACGTTCGAAATATAGTCGTTTTAATAACTGTACAAAGTTTCTCAATTTGACCATCGTAGATAGTATACGAGGTTAATTCGGACCAGTCATTTATGACGGTCGCCATAACGTGCGAGTAATATATTAGTATTCATGAGTTAAAAAGCAATTTTACGTTCGCGAACGGACCTCGATCAGAGATTACACGGTAACGTCCTGTTGAAAATTTCTCTCGTAAAAGAATCGAAATAATGTAGGCTACTAAAATAGTTAATAAAGGCTCACTTAACAGCGTTAATTAAAAAACTTTCACTCTTTCTATCTAACTACAACGATTTTATGCTACTTTTAATTAAATTATATAATTTCCTCTTCACTGCATTAACCTTTCCTTATAACTTCTGCGCTGTTTGTTGTAATATTTTAATTTTGCAAAATGACAAATATTTCTTTCCGATGTTATTACAAAAAATTAGAACACTTATATTAAATTATGACACAAAATTATTATATCTTTTACTATTTTCATTCGTCTCCAGAGAAATCTAACGAATGATCAGATAAGTTGCTCGATCGTATTGACCAACTGGAAAAATGAAAAGCAGCAAAAATATAACGACATTGCACGTATCGGTTTCATAAGTTCACCTTGTACTTCAACACTGTGCATGCACCTTGTTGCACTAAACAAAATTCCAAAAACCAATTCTATATTTTCCAGAAATTACACGTCAATCATGATACAGATAGTGGAATTTTTACCGAAAGCGGAGTTGATCGATTTAGAATGAAATACTTGAATTTCGCATAAAGGTGCAAATCATTTCCAGGTTTCTGACAACGAAACGAATTTCTAAGCGTCATTTTCTCGCCCTTTCACACGGTTCTTCTTCAATTCGTTCGATATTCAAAACGCGTCCCGGTTGCAACAGGAACGTGGACGATGCACGGCGCCAAACGTTTCATTTTTTTTACGATTTAAATGAAGAGAACCCCTCGGGGGTGGGCGGTTTCATTTCAAAGAAACAACGATGGGGAGAGGGACACGGTCATAAACACGATGTGTAGCCGCTGTGCGTATTGGACAGAACTCATTTCCAAGTTGTGCAATTGCACGTTTCAGATGGAGCTTGCAAACACGTAATCCTGCCTGGCTTTCCTATGGCCGCTATGCGAAGAATCTATTTGCAAAAAGGTTATATACGGTATACCGGAAGTGCGCTTGACCCAAACCTTTCGATCGTCTCGTAAAATATTTCGAAATGCATGCAGCACACGGAAATGCATCTCGATACGAACGTGTAACGTTGTTACGTTATATTGTTGGCAGATTCCAAATAACATTGCATGTTTCTAAAGTATCCAGCTATACAGACGTCGGATAATGGTATTTACTAGAGATTTATCATTTGAGAATTTAATGTCGATTCGAATCCTAAATTTTAGGCACATTAAACTGAATATTAGCGTCGAATAATCTCGTATCATAAAAATTGACTTTTCGTTTAAAAACCACAGGCGAAGAGTATGGATAAGTCATAGTTATTTTGGCAGGAGAGCAACTTTAAAATTTAATTCGTTGCCAATCAGAGTTATATCGTCAGAACAGTTTGTGTTTGATTTCGAGATTAAACGCTTTTATCGCTTTTCTTGGATGCTTCAGAAATGTTGAGTATCAATAACGATAAGTGTCAAATGTTGTTAAATGTTTAACATCAGATACGCATATGCGGAAAAATATCGATGATCTTGGAATAAAATCTAATGATCTGTGTTTAATACGGTTCCCAACGGCGATCGTTAAATATTCAGGATATCGTTCGCGAGACAAATTATTTTTCCCACCTTTAGAAAATCCTCTTCTTCGTTTCTTGTTTCCTCTGTCTGCTATCCACCCGTTTAATTCAACAACTTGCTTTCGTTTTATTCCTCTATTAAGCGTGAATTAACCCGGCGGAATTTTCCAACAAATCGGAGACTCCTCTCGCCAAAAGCTTACGTGCAGACTATTAAAAAATGTCCAATCTCAGGTAGACAAAATAGATAAAATGTACGCGATTGTATTCTTGTTTCTCGGAATGCGTAATAACATTCGGTGCTTCAAAAAATTAAATACATCAACAGAATAGCATCAACAGGATATTCTATTTCCTTTTCGAGACCTCTGCCGGATCCAAGAGTTTCACACGATACATAGGACCTTGGGACCATAAATTCAACCAGAGGACGAAGATATCTCAACGAAAGAGAAGGCGGCGGTTGAGAGAACGGAGAAGCCAAAGCACGCAATGCGAGCATCCACTCGTCACTCTGTACACAGATCTCGTATCCTCGCGCTCCGTTGGCCGAATAATTGTTTGTATTTGCATGTAATTATTACGAAGCTCGCTGGTTTCGTCCGGAAAGGGGGCGTGTGTTAATATGGGCCGCCACTTCTCGGTGTGGTTGTCGCTCATTAGCATCGTTAGCCAGGCAGGCGAACGAAAGAAAGTAAAAAAAAAAAGGGGGTAGGAGAGAGAGAGAGAGAGCGGTAGAAAGAAGGAAAAATGGAGAAAAAAATGAGAAATAGAAAAACAGAAAAGGAAGAAAGAGTAAAAAGGCCAGAGCAGAAGGACAAAGTGGTATCATAGAGGCGAATTGGAGCACCGAATAACGCGGCAGCACCCCCGCCAGTTATTTCGCCGAGTCCGCGTCTGCCAGGAAAATTACAAAAACGTGGGAACAACCATCGTTGGGATTAAGTGGTCTGCTGCTTAAAACGCTCGTATTTAATATTTGATGCGTTTCTTTCGAGAGTTTTGGCTTTTTTTTCCACCATCCGCGTTTTTATCTTTTTTCATTTTCCTTTTTCATAACAGTTTGTGTAACAAGTGGCGTATATGTATTTCTATCCAAAAAAGTTACTTCCTATTTGATAGTGTTAGCGCATAGGGACGTATACGCGGCTGTACAAATTCCTCTTTTGATATTCAGGTCAATAGTTTTTCAGCGAAAGCATATTCAAAACGTGAATGTGTCGATCTTTGAATTTTCAACGTTTAAAGACGTCTTCTGTGCCAAGCTCTCGTCTGTGTGCCTTTATAAAAATTCGTGCTTTACATTTTACAAAAGGCTCGAAAAGTCTACCATCGTGCAAAGTGCTTTAATTTCGTTCATTAGTAACTGCTCGCCTTTTCTTGCTTGTGCACAGAGTTTATCTGCTAGCAAGGAGTTCAAATCTTCTCGTATAAGCGAAATAGAAGTTGAAATTACTTTTTCTTCTGCAAATATTCACCGATCTCCATTATCCTTCCGATCTGCAAGAATCTTCGAAATATGCGCGAATCTGGACTATTCAAATGAACGAGATTCCGGAGTTTCCCAAGATCGATAGAGTTCAGAAATTATTATTATTCAGAACACACCACCACCGCATTTCACGCAACACTTTTACAAGCAAGCATCGAATGCTGGCGAACGAACTTTTAAATAACCGCCGCGCGCCGCCGATAAGAAATCCCTCGTCGACCAACTCTCCACCATCCATTAATATTTATTTCTCTTCAACTGCCTTGCTTTCCTTAACGTAATAATACAGCCAGGATACTGCCACGGGAATCAAAGCGATAGTTCTTGTCCGCTACACCGAATCCGCATAAATAAACTCTTGCGTTTACGCTGCAGTAAGATTCGCTTTTGGCCGTTTCAGCCGCGCCGCGAGCACGTCAGAAGAATTTCAAAACAATGGTTCAGGGATGGCGTAACGGAAAGCGATCTGGAAACCAACGGTGGTACCGAGCAAGTACTATGAACGCGAACTGCGTCAAATTACTAAACGAAAGGAATAAAAAGAAAGAAATACGGCAAAAGAAAGAATACCGACAGAAGTAAAAGCGAATTATAAGAAAAGAGAAAAAAAAATCTGAAAATTCCTTCACCGTGCGTATACAAAGAAAAAATAAAAATACAACTTCGGATTAAAACGAAAATAGAGATGAAAAGGGGGAAAAAAGAATAAAATGCGAAAGAAACCGTGGCAAAGAGAAATGATCCCTGTCGCACCATTGCGACAGAGAAGGTTCGTTTCACCGAATGCATCACGTATTTAAAGCTACCAAACGAGCTACAGCGTTGTTCGAATTCCCTCAGTGGAAGCCACGTTAATTAGAGGCCTACAGGGATTCCCTGGGTGTTCAGGATATTTTCATATTAATATTTAAAGCGGATAAATGAGAGGGGAAAAGTTACGTCGCGTACACTATCGAAAGATTAGAACCGATTGATTTTAATCACATATTATCTAGCTACAACAGGGCTTATGATCGGGCGAAATCTTTTTACGGTCACTTTACATTGCCCTGGCCCTGTATAGATGTAAAAGAACCGACATCGAATTTCGATTAAACGATGGTAACGCGACGTTCAAACGTGTAACCCTGTAACCTGGAATTCGTTGTGACGTCAAGTCGCGATGACTTTTTTCATTTTGACGGATGGTAGAAGCACCAGTTTTCATTAGATTCGTTAGCGAATGTCTACTTTCATTGATGGACGACAATGCGCTAATTGTTACAGAATTTTGTTTAAAAATGTCTTTCATCAGAAATTGATTTTCCATTTGCGAAAGCAAAGTTCGAGTGAAAAGGAGTTTTGTTTCAACACCCACACGGTAGAGATAGGAAGAGGTCTTTGACTTACTTCTTAACAATTTAATTATTAATTTATAACATTTATACTATTAATCTGTAAGAATTAAACTATTATTAATTTATAACGTCTACGATAATAATTTATAACATTTATCAGTAGAAAATCTTCATTTATCAATATATAACACTTACGCTATGAACTAATAACGTTTAGGCTATTAATTTATACTACTTCATCTATGATATTTAAACTATTATTCTGATTATGGAATTAGAATGGACAAAATCTAGCATAAATATATTGCTATATTTATTACTATATATATTACCATATTTATACTATAAAAATAAATATATTACTATTTGTAAAACGGTATAAATATTAATATTTCCGAGTATTACTATTTGAAAAAGCGATATCAAGTTAAGACTACTTTAATACAATCCGGTCTAGTCTATCTAAAATTCTTTAGAGCTTTTTGGTAATCTAGACTGAACACTCAACGTATCATGGGAAGCTGTGGGATATCGTAAGGACATCGTGGAATACGTGCATCTTAGGATATCCTGTCCTATATTTTATTTATAATTTCAAACAAGACGTTAGTTTTAATTCAAACCACAAATATACTGAATCGATAACGTCGCATGCGACACAAAAATGATATGGAAGAATCAGGTAACCCCTAAAACGTGGAACACGAAAAGGTAGATCTCGACGGTCTACCGGTCCGTAACTAGTGTACCTCGTGGATGATGGTACTACGGACAGTGCTGCCAATGGAGAAAGCAGAAAAGTTACTAGCCGGTAAGCAGCAGCGTTCTGTACCATCGACTGGTAAAATATTTTTCGGAATTACCTACAGTCCGTACAATAGTAATATTTTTTATTACAAAATTAATATATGTACTTAATGAAATAAATGGTTGATAATAATAAAAGTTAAAACATTCTATAAAACGAATTAATATATATCCAGTATAAGAATTTAGAAAAGAAAGAAAATCGATAAATCGACTACGAATAAAGAACTTCCTTTCCCTCAGACACTCTGGAAAACGGTTTCCTGCCGTACCAACATGGCCCTTTACCACTAGATTAGGGATAAAGCTGGTTTCCACGGGTAGAGGACGCGATAATCGCGAGAATACTATCTAACAGAGACTTGGGGAATTATTCGGATCAATGTACCACGTGCGCTTGCGAATGTCGCGGTAAGCTGACGTAACGCTAATTCGACGTTCGACACCCAGCTTCCATGTCAGTAGATCAGCCAGAAAAAAAAAGAAAAAAAAACAATTCGATGCTCGTACTTTATTTATTTATACTATTGCAAATATTGAAGCTGTCTGAAAATGATACATCGATACGAATGTAGAGAATAAACAACAAATCGAAAAGGCCTGTACCGTGAAGCAGGAAAAAATATGATATAGCGACGTGAAACGAATAAAAGCACGAAAAGGTGAGTTTCGATCACGGGCATGACGAGTTGGTATTTCAATGTTGGCCAATTTCGAAGTATATTGCGTAGCTGAAGGGACCTGTTCGGTGAAATTTTTGCTCGCCTTTACTCGCTTCGACGAGCACTCGCTATTGAGTTTTGTAAAGTAGAAATGGCATTCATCGTTTCATCGGTCAGCCCTCTTCATCCCTTTCATGAAAACGCTCGTGTGTTTCGTTCAAACAGCCTGCCGTGATTTCACAGCCCCCATGCACCGTGTACAGAGCAAGAAATCGAACCTGGACAGACGAGATTATTCGGTATGTAATTCGCGCTTGGCGCAATTCACTCGGATGCGTCATTACGCGAACCGGTAGCTGGACAAGCAAATCGATGCTTCGCCTCGCTACTCGTCGCATTAATAGCCGAATTATGTCGTTCATGGGTCGATTGCGCATAGGAAGGGAACAATCCCCGCTTAGGTGAACGCTTAACATCGCCAGAACTTCCGGTCCGCCGATTCGTGCCAATATTCCTCGATCGTTTCTAAGCTGTCTCAACTGGTCCGATTGTTTGCTTGTCTGGCAGAAAATTTCTACTAGCCAAACGGATAGAACCGGTAACGTAAACGAGGTTGCTCGTGGGATTCAATGGGCTCTCTTGTCCGTTTATACATATATCGTTGAGCTAGTTTTTTTAATTGTACAGGGTGTGTCACGCTAGTGACACGGCCGTAATTTCTATTTTGTCGAAGCGGCATGGTCTATTTTCCTGTGACCTCGCTCTTTTTCTCTCTTCGTCCTATTTGTATAGACGCGTACATGCGTTTTAAAAGTAAACTTCCTTGCCAGTGTTTCTCCTTTCCTTCTATATATTTCAGCAAAATTTTTTTAATCTTTTTAAAGACAAATTTTATAGCTTCGACGGTTGGAAAACAATTCACAGCGAAAATAAATTCGCAACATAGAGACAACGAAAAAGAAGAAGAAATAGAAAATATAGAAAAATCTGTGATACACATTCTGACCATGATTTCAGATAATAAACATAATAAACATAGGTACGTATATCGATCAATATTTATGAGCGAAATTGAAGAGGTAAACGTATTATTTTGGCATTAAAAAAAGAAACGTAAATGTGAAAATATAAAACATAAAACAAGCGGGATTGCTACGATCAATACGATACTTTATAAAACGGGTGGAACAACGAGTCGTGTTTATGCAGTAAAAGTTATACCGTGCCTTTTTCCCCGAGAAAAAACTATTACTTGCAAATAAATTGGTACGTTCGTTTCATCTTTGTTTACGGCCCTCGAAATCGATACCGAAATCTATGCTATAAACTGGTCTGCAAATAGAGAAGGCAGCGATATAAATTTTAGACATAGAAAAATATCGAAAATCAATAAAATTCCGTTACAACGAAAACCCGACGGAGAAGCATCGTAATTCATTGAACTATTTCAATATCGTTTCAAACGAAGACACTTGGTTGGTGAAGAAAAAAATAGTGTGACTTCAAGTATGAACTAGTTGTACTTTGAAGCGAGCATGTCAAACAACTGGAAACGAAACGAAGCGAGATCCAAGTACAGACGAATTTCAAAGCGAATTCCGGGCACCGAGGTCAATGGAAATTGGTGGAAAGCGAAACCTTTTCACGAAATAGCCGAATCGAACATCGCAGAGTCGTTCAACCCACGGAGGAATCATCGATCCCGTGAAAACTAATACGATGCACACGTAATCGAACTGGCCCTTTATCTCCGTGGAGTGGATGTTGGCGCGAGAAGCGTCTAGCGTGATAACCGACCACTCTAACGAGCCAATTCCGAGGTGTTTTCGGGCGAAAACCGCCCTTGAGGGAAATGCAAGGCGAACCTTATTCAAGCGTGCAAACTGGTCATGCGTCACGAACGTCGTCTCTAAAATCCTTTTACGTTATTTAGTACGGAAACTGTCACGCCATAGATATACAGCTGATGTTCAGTCTCCGATCGGGATGCTTCATCATACGAGGATCGAATTGAGAGCGTGAACTAAATAGATGGACGAAATTTTAATACATTTTTACTTACGCTCTCTTTCAAAGTCGTAAAACAATTGGTTATATTTACTTGGAAACTAGAAAAGATCAAGTAAAGTTCAGAAGATACGAAGGAATATCATTTGATCGATAACTCAAGTTAAATACTGAAACCTTATTAAGATACTATCTGATAGTTACTACTAATACTATTAAGGTACTATCTACTAATTAGAGAAAAATCAAGGACTGATGGTTAAAAATAGAAATAGAAAGAATATCGAGAGATAGATTAAGTTAAAAGACAGTTTGGTGTATCGATGAAACGCAGGCAAAAGACGTCGAGCCTTAGCTGCAACGTTCAACCCTGTCCGTTCTATTCATCGGGTATAGCGCAGCTCGACTATTATTTATTCTGGTCTTTATGAAACTTTCTTTAATGATAAGAAATTAAATATGCAGGAGGCGTACCGAAAAAAGTACTTGAAGGAATTCATTACTGGGAAAGAGAAGTTTTTCGAGAAAAGGATCAGGTGGTTATTCCAGCAGATGGATCAAATATTGATGTTATATAAAGATAAGTTATGTTTTCATTTTTCTTCGATCTCGCTATGAACTTTGTTTATATTACTTTTTATTTTTAAGAAAACAATGGTATCACAAAATAGAATCTATAAACTTTTTTTCGTCCTTAAAATTAACATACGTTCCAGTGACCCTGTCACCTAGTTTGCTCACTCGCGCAAGATCGCCAGAATAAAATTCCAAACTTCCTAGTGGAAAGACCCAATTTTCCTTTACGAATATATGGAAGCTTTCTAGAACGACGGTAGAATCGTTTCGAAGATCGCGACGGGATCGGTCCATTAACGTGGAGTAATCTCGCCAGGCTCGATTGTTTCAATCTGTTCAAGCTGTTTCACGTGGCAATAAATTCCATGAGAACGGAGTACGAGTGACGGAGATTCGGCTCCTGGATAAATTTCGTTTCGTACGACCGGAACATCCTGCAGTTTGCAAAAATATTACAACGCTCATATTTCCAATTTTCTTACAAGTGAAACACGTCTGACAGGACTTTCAAAAATGTGATATCTATAGCAAGATAGAAGTTCCTAGTTCATAACAGCAGAATTAGAAATTTCTAAAAGAAATAATTTCTAAAAAGAAAATACTAGTTTCCATTTTTTTTTTTTTTTAAATATCCTTCGAAAAAGAAAGAAAAAAAATGTTCTTGTCGATTTTAACGTTTTATCCGAATCGTATTAAATCGTGACAACATTAAATCGTAAAACAGTAATTGCGATTAGAAGAATACTTTTTCTTAATGAACAGATTCAAAAGATATGGTGTGATATGTAATCGGATAGCAGGCTTTCCTCCATCGTTGCCATGTATCGACCGATGACGCTGACACGCGCCAGTAAAGTAATTAGACGCTATTAAGCACGTCGGGAATAAATATCGATTATGCGCTACGACCCTCTTTGCTTTGATGTATATAGTCACATGCAGGACCTTGGACGTTTTACACGTTGCAATCGATACCGTACGCGACCAGAATGATGAGCGGTCGTCGGATAATTTCAAGAAATTATGTCGTTCAACATGACGCGCTATCTGCTACTTCACGAACAAGTTACTTCGTTTCCTTGTCTTAGATTCGGATTGTTATCTTCGTCCAGAAAGAAACTTGTCTCATTTTCCAATCTTACGTAACACTGAATTGTCGTGCTAGGTAATTTCATTTACGCTGCCTTCAATAGTCTTTTTTTTTTTTTTAGATCTAACCTTGAATAGTAGCTTTAAGTTTACGTGAGATAATGTACTTTCTTCTTTTTCTTTTCTTTGAATATTACGCTTCCGCGAAAAAGGAAAACGTAACGGGAATAATATTATTCGGAGATAAGGAGATTCAAGTTCTATTTAGTTAAACATTTCGTCAATATTGAATTTATATACAGAGAAAAATATAGAAACTCAGAACTCGGAAGAAATGAGAAATGAAAAATAAGGATTATTTAAATTTTATCGCCTGGTGAAATATTGTTTTCTTCGAGTTTCCTCGCGTTATTGGCACCGTGACATTTTCCTCCGCGTATTTCTCGAGGGTAGGATTGCCATATAGGGGTGGCACGCGAGGTGTTCAATAGTTACAGATTCTTGGATTTGTGAGCTAGCCCTTGCAACGCTGTATTATGATACGAAAGCAGAAGCTCTCGAACGAGTTTTCGATATTCAAGGTTATCGTGAGAAAAACTCCAGCGTGACGTTCGACACTTCGCTGCTCCTTTTTCGCTCCTTTTTACACCACCTATGATACGAAGATCGAGATGTAAGAAGGTACGTGTATACGAGTGCAAAATACTAATAGTGTGAAAATCCACATTTGGGAAATAGCGAAAATAAAAGAAAAAGAAATGTATCGATCATAAATCATAAGAAAATTAAAGATCACGAGACAGTGGAAGATAATCGTATCATTCGGAAAAAGAAGCGATCCACTCCAATTTCTGAAAATTATATTTCTATCCAAATTGTAATTTCCGAATATCAATTGAAGATCTTAGAATTTCTGCAAATTATAAATTCGTATTTCAAGCCGTTTAATTTAGGCTTATATAGATATCGCATTTGCTTGTTACAAATAACAAATTTCGTCCGACACGACGATCAAAACTAATATTGTTCGTATTTGATGCCCCTTGATGTACGATTTCGTCCCCTCGTTGCCAGTCAGAAAGAACGAAATGAACACATACTCGCGGGGCCGTGTTCATATTCACTAACACATATCTCGTGCAACGTGACGTCAGTGAGAATTTGTACTGCACGATAGCTAACCCAGAATACGAACAACTCTTTAAGCTTGCGAGCTTAATCCGAGAGACGTTATCCTGAACAACGATAACAAAGACTACTAAGGACATTAAATTACACGTATGTAACACGAAAAAAATATCGAAACATTTTATGTTATCTAAAGCTGTATATAGATCTTCATTTTTTAATTCTACTCTTTTTAACAATTTTCTTCTAGCAAGACAAAACTGGAAGCTGCAGTAATCTGGGGAAGCCAACAAAAAACAATTCAAAATCAATGAAAACCAAATCAATTTTTGAAACGTGCTTTAAATTTACTTTCAAATCATATTTGTAATAAAAAAAAAAAGCCTTTGCGCTTTTCAATATGAAATCTACGCTTTTCTCTCTCTCTCTCTCTCTCTTCTAATAAATACAGTAAAATAAATATCAAATATCACAAAATGTATACCAAAATATTACAAAAAAGAAAAATCTCTAGAAACTCGGCTGACTGACACGTGCTTTTGCATTTCGATGAAGTTGCTGTAGTCGTTTGATAAACCAAAATTCCAGCTCCCTCGTTTCTCCTATCCATTAATGCACGTGACGGACGTGACACCCCCTTGTTTCTCCTCACCCCAAAACAACCCCCCGCCACCCACGTTGCAACGATCGCTAAAACTCGGAGGCCCACCTTCTAATAACGAAAATAACCGGAATCAACGGGTTTCCCTAGTGTTTTCCGGCACAGCAAGTCAGCATTCAAGTATATAAAACAGGCCAGTATCGATTTTGCGGCGGCAGAAGAACGCTTTCTATAACGACAACTCACTAGGTAGCTAGGGGCCAGCGCTAACGTCGCTAGAGAACTACCATTGTCCGTTTTATGCCACAAATAAAGCAGAAATATAGATCCCATGCTACTGTGACGGTTGTTCTACATTCCACGCGCCACCTTTTATTAATATGAAAGGAATAAAAAAAGAGAGACGTCCTTTTATGGGGTTGGACATTACCCGCGTTGATTTTTCAGAATTCGAGACGAGTTAATTTTGTAGGATTTTCCGCGTTGCAGGAATCACTGGTAACAGAGAGGGAGAGACGCATCGTTGTGTATTCGAGAGTTTCGTTTATATTGGCTGTTCCGAATGTATAATGCGGGCCATAGGTTCATTCAGACAGCTACTCGTTACGCGGTTGTTGGCTTTAATAAGTGCTATTCTATTCTGTATTTTATATTATAGGGCAGAATGACGTGAGTGAAGTAACGGATTTATAAAAAATAAAATAACAAGACTGAAAGCAGTGAGAAGTACGCAATAAACAAAGCAGTGAAACGAAGATGGCAGGACGAAAGTGATAGAACTTTAGCTTTCTTCTTTCACTTTAGATTAGGAAGACGGATGCGTTAATACGTTATAGCGCAGTCTATCTTTTACTATTAACTATATGAAACCATCCTACCGTCTATACCAAAAAAACTTACTTAGCTTACGTTAATTAACGGTATTTGTGTTAACAGGCGTCTCTTCTCAGAACATCGTTCTCGAACAAACATCATACCCAACAGATTCCCCACAAAGCAGCCATTGAAAACGTACTTATAAACTTAATACCTGGAAAACACACGCTGCCATACATCAGAGGAAGCGACACGAAAGCTCGAATGCTCTTTAAGACGCGAATATCCGACACGATTTGGGCGTGAATGCACGCGCGTGCACGCGACTAGGCAACGAGAAACAGGCCTGAGTGAATGGGAGACGGAGTGAAAGAAAGTGCGCGGAGCAGGGCACTAGGTTCTATCGACTTTTAATTACTTCGCATCGTTTCCCACGAACAAGCCTGGCTTTTGCGAGCCTCTCTTTCGCGCGCTCGTCTCGCCCTTAACTCGCGCGCTCCCAACTCTGAACCAATATCGCGCGAAACGATTCGTATTGGAAACGCCGCAACGATGTTAATTCCCTCGTTTGTATCGTTCGCAAAAACTCAGAAGAGCAAAGAGCAAGGGGTTGCTAGTAGAAATGATACGGTGGATGGCGCATGAAACGACGACAGGTCAGCCGGAAGTGTATCTCGTTCTGTCGAGTCGAAGATCAAACGGCTACAAACGTTAGTCTCTATGGCTCAACCTGTTTTCCGCCACAGTGTGCTTTTCACTCGATGTTGTCGCATTCTCTGATTGAGCTGTCAGTTGTCCGGTGAACTGTGACTTTAGGCAAAGATAAAAGTTTCCTCTTTTATTTTTATTCTTTATGTGTGCGTGTGTATTTTGTTTGATGTGATATAAATGTAGAAAGGTGGAATTGTTCGAGTCAGCTAAGCTGAATATTCAATCTTAAATTTGCACACTTGAAATAATCAAACTTGTATACGTATTAAGAGACATTGGACGACATTAATCTTTGATATAATAACGAGAAAATAAGAAAGTATCGTGTACGTTAGGTCCAGCAAGAAAAGATATATAGATCGTTTAAATCAAATTTGGTAAGTCGCTTGATTTTGAGGATCCGGGACACCGACCCTGTTTTATTTCACTTCCAGTTCTAAGTATAGACTACAGTATTTCTATACTTCACTTAACACTAGTTTACATTAATCGATATCTGGCATTCAAAAATAGTGTCCCAGATTTCTGCTATCAATCGCGTACTCACAAAGCTAATAATTTCGAACCGTCGTTACGAATAGGCCCATAGATACTTCCAGTTCATCGTCTCAATTACGTTCATTTTTGACAATAAACGATGATAGAGAAACAATTACGCGATTATCGGATCTGTACAAATTATGTATCGAATTCTATAAAGACGAATTGAAAAGAGACATAGTTCGAATACGTAAAAAAAAAAGAAGGGAAAATTAAATATTCTTAGAAAAATGAATAGTTCGTAGGTATGTGGTAATCAAAATTGAACGAATTATTCCAGACACAGGTGATGAGTTTGAACGAAAACGAGAGGAGATATTTCAGCTATGGGGAAAAATCTCGCGAACGCAGCAATAGTTAATTCACGATATACGAGTTCCACGGAACGATTAAAATTGCCGCGATTCCCTTGTTTCACGAGCTTTCGGCGATGTTCTCTGCGAATATTTCAATGTCGGTTTAATATCTAATTACGCGGCAGAAACAGAATACAACTGCAACATACAAATAAAACGGGTTTAACGTAATATCGGAAACATCGGTGAACTTTTCAACGATCACCGCCCAAGCGCAAACACCAATTATGCTTCTGGTAATTTCCACGATTTCTACCTTCTGCGCTCGTCCAATTCGTCCCATTTTATTCGCAACTTTTACCTCAAAGTCAAAATAATTTAATGGCACGGTAAATTCGTTGGCTACATTTTCAATATTATCCGACGAATCGAAAACAAGCAGATATAACATAGCGAATTATAAATATGTGACTGGCCTGAACGATAAAATAGTCGGATGAAAGTATATCGTTACATCAAAAGGCACCTGTTTTGTTTTAATATTCATGCACTGTGTCCATTTAAATAATTGAAGCGAGGTGAAGTATACCTAGCAACGGAAACGTTAAATCAAATACGTACTAACTAAAATTTCGTCGTAGTAAATGAAATTCAGATAAATACAAGAATTCTGCTGTGTCAAACGAACGCTCAACTCGAATCAACGCACATAGAAATACATTAACGAACAGCGTGTTCCGACATTGAGTCGATTGACTGGTATCTTGTAAGAGAGCTTTATTTCTATTTAATGGCTTGCGGTTGATACCGATGAGGCAGTATTAAGTTGGTCCAGAGGGAAATCCCGGTGGCTACGCATCACCGATACGCCGAAAATGAAATCGCGGGTGCTCCCCTGTAATACGCGAACCACGAGCCATTTGCGGGCCAATTTCACGAATCCCTGCTGAGCATTGATGTGTTTTCAATCGACGATTCGCTGCAACGGAAACTTACTCGCGGATGTTATTCAGACGCAGGACCTGTACGAGGAGAGACAGGGAAATTCTGAGGGAACGATTAATCACACACCATTGACAGGAACATTAGGCGCAGTTAATTAAAGCGTTTAGTGATGTGGCTTGTTAAACGTTCCAAATGGCCATAATTTACGAGACGATATTTCAGAGAATTTATTTTTTCAACAAACTTGCCATCTCGTAAAACGACACAATTTCATCTTGCGTAGTAGGAAGACGTAACTTTACATCGGCGATAATGAACGTGTCAAATTTGTAATTTTCATTCGAAGCTACGATATTCGCCTATAAATTTTAGGATCCAGCCTTTTGCAGCATCTTGTATATACATTTCGTGTCACGTTTCAAGCGCCAAGAGACACGGAGACACGTCGCGTCGTAACCTTAACATAGTTGATTCATTTCAGCGTGACATTCGTCTCGGCTCAACCCTCCAAATTACCCATGGGGTCTGATCGACAGGATTCACTGAGCATTCGCATCATCAGGGAATAATAGCGATATGCTGCTAATCGCAATAATTGAAGGCAATACGGGCACGGTCGTATCTAGAATCGAAGTCGTTCGACGATAATTGTCGAATATCAATCGAGCCAGGTACTCGATTTGCCGGCTCGAAGTACTCTCCACATCGGATGCTCTAATATTTACACTGCTCGCGAGGAGAGCTTTCGCCAGTTCTCGACGGTTGATCTCGATCGATTTCTTTTTAGTGAATTTCCAGTATCTACTAGGATGGCGAACTTCGAGCTCGGCAATTTGTAATAGCGTTATTCGCTTTTAGTTTAAATTTCTACAATATTCAATGTTGGAAATAGAAGCGTAATAATATTTTATAGTATATTTTCTGCAGACAGAATTTTATAATATTTAATGCACTATTAAAAAGGCACGTGAGCTTCGTTCTGTTGTTTTAAGGTCACGTGTTTGCGAAACAGGTAATGTACAGTGAATTACTAAGTAGCGGAGCTTTTTAATGTAACTGCGTGGTGTAATATTCCCAGAATATTGTATAATATTTCTTCAGTAGGATAGTACCGTACGGTACTACAGGAATTAAATGAGATTCCCCGAGGATGACCTTTTTAATGGAACTTTGTAATATATGTATGCACGAAATTTCTTTTTATTTAAAAAACAGTTGTAGCAGGGATTTGCTTTAACTGATTACTAAATATTAACAATGTTTACATTACACGTTGCTGTAATTTAGATGAATTTAACCCAGTCACTATTTTGATAATATTTTTGTCACAATAACGCCCTTCTCTTATTTAAAAATGTATTAAAAATTTATTTATTTAAAAAATCGTTTCTTTTAAAAAACATAAATTCGAGCAAGATATTAAGACACGAGAAAACGTATATATTAACAACCATTTGTGCATATGTTCCTTTAATAAAAAGATATTTTCGACGAAAAGATAGCGTTGCATTAAAAACGAGACAAAGGCTGCAACAGGGTTAACAGTGTAGCTTTAAAACTCCTTGTCTTTTTTTGTAAGGCAACATACATGTAACGGCAAGCAGCTATAATAATCTAGTAACTACAAAACTAGAAGCCCTCTTTAGTTAGCCGCCGCTGCATGATCCAGGGCAAATTTCTCATTTAAGGGAGAAGTATTCAAGTTAAGCGTACAGGGGCGAATGAACTTTTCGAATATGGACTATGAATGCATTTCTCGTCAAGTACGCATAACAAGTATTTCCTGTGGCGTTCAAGAGGTAGAACGGCTACTTATAAATCGACAATAAAACGAATGCATATAAGATTTTGCTCCTACCATACAATATGATTGTATGATGCTTCTAATACAATTTTCAATGTACAATAAAATTACAAAAAAAATTCTGGAATAATTAAATAAAAAAAATTTTTAATACGTGGACAACTGAATAAAATTTGAATTTTATTTTAAAAAGCTCATATTTTGCTAATACTATATGCATATAAATCTAATTCACAGATATCGAATAATCAGAGAAAATAAATCTGCAAAATAAAATAAGGTTGAAGAGATACGTAGCATCAGAACAAAATTTCAATTTTATTTAACAATTCATCGCATATTCTACTATCGCAACGCATAGCGATCAAATTCACAGTTAACAAAATTAAAATACTTCTAAAATTTACTACAATCATAAGAAAGCTAATTTCGTGGCTTCATCGTGCCATTCAAAAAAATTCTAATTCGCACGTTTCACTTATTCATTCGCTTATACTGCGGCCGCTGTAAATAGTCGCGAAGTAAAAGTTTTTTCCAGCTCGAGACCAGTCCCGTGTCTGGCGTGCGATCATTTAATGCCAATTTTATAATTCACGCGAAACAATTAATAATTAATGCAACTCTCCGCGAGGGAAAATGTGAACGCACGCGAAAAAAGGCGACGAGACGATTTATGTTGATGGCGAAACGCAAGGACGGAAAAAGGAGAAAAATGTGAATAGAAAGAGAAAGAAAAGCTAGACACCTGAAACGCGATGAAACTAAGCGGAGCATAATCAATACTTTGCTGTTGAATGATCTCGTTTATCCGCAATGACGTTCACTCAGTCAACTAATGAAAGTAAAGACACGTTATCAAATGGCCTGCATTTAGACAGTATTGAAGATAATGAAGTTGCACTCTCGTTTGTCGCGTTTTCGGTTTGTGAAAAAACAGTAACAAGCTAAAATCCATTATAATTTGGAAATTGTTAAAATTGATTAAATGAAATGAAGGTAAAAAGAGAATTTAAAATATCGTAAAAATTTAGACAAACTCGTATGAAATCCTCTGAGGAAGAATTTAATACAAAACGCGTTAATAGAAATGAAATTGAACTCATCTTAAAAACTTTGTGCAGAAGTCATAAAATGTATAATCGTTATAAAAGATCAAGGAAGAAGGAAACATTTGCGAACGGACGGTTTATGAAAATGAACAAGATGACAGGAACGAATGCAAATTTATGTTTAATATAACCAGTGCACCGGTAATTTCTACCGAATATTTAATTTGCGCAGAACATTGAAGCTCTTTAAATACCGAATCCTCTGTCCATTAATTAACCGACCAAACTTGTAATTATGTTTCCTAATTAACTGTTCGTGTCAACAGTTTATTGAACTACAAGTAACAGGCTTCGCAATACAATGAAATTTATATATGAGCTCGAGGATCTCAATATGATACGTATCGAGGATCTCAATATGTCAATAGCCTCGTCTACATGAATAAACAGCCTTGGTCAACATTCTAAATAGCCATACAGGCACAATACCTCTCGTAACTCTCGTCTGATTGAAACTTTATGCAAGTGCACTTACCACCGCAATAGGAGCTTCTGCAAATGACCTCGTTGCAAAACTTTGGTTCCGACTTACCTGAAACATGTCAAAAAACGTTACGGTTGAATAACGAATATGATTTAAAAATGATAAAAATGTGAAGAATTATAATTTTTAAGTATGTGAAATGTATGAAACATAGATGCATGAAGTATAGGTATATAAACGCATAAAATGTACAAAAAATACATAAAGTGTCTGTAGTAGAACACAAGTTATAATACTTTGACAGATAAAATTAATCGTGTTGATAAAAATATAAATCTATACAAATATTCGCAGTCTCATTATAATATGAAGCATGTTTCAAAAATTTGGAAGATTTAGTATAGAAATCTGTGACCAAACAACAAACTGTAACACAAGAAATAAAATTACTCTTTACAATACCAATCGTTATATTCTACGCGACTACAACATTCTACCCACTCTTTCTCCGACATTATATTCATCAGAAATATTTAACATTCGTCAAGACGACAGGGATAGATCATTCTTTCGAATTGGAAAGAACGTGCCGCGTAAGGGGCTATTTATCTTTTCTCGCTGTTAACCGCGCCGCGGCTAAAATTGAAGAACATTTTCCAGGGTTAGTCACGTAGTACGATAAAGATAGAGGGATGAGTGGTTGAGGAAAAGACCAAGGACCAAGGAAAAAGAAGGAAGAAAAAGAGAAGGAAGAAAAAGAGAAGGATGTTGGTATCGCCAATGTATGAGAACGTTTCTGCATAACGACTTGCACTATACATACTTGAAAGTCAAAACCAGACTACAAGCTCAGCAACCAGATATTGTTCAGTGGTGATAGAATTATTTTCCACCTGGCGCGGTATCTTTGAAATAAAGCACTGTCTCCGCTACCGGCGAGGACGGTAATGAAATGGCGGTGATTTACGAACGACTTCCGGTTCTTTAAGACGCCATCCCCCACCGAATTAAATGTCACATTTCGAGCTCTTTACTGTCATACTATTCACCTTATTTAGTTTTCTTTGTTTATTTGGTTAAACGTTGAAGCTGCTCCCGATATTAGAGAATATTTTGTGTCTTATTCCCTTTTTGAACCTTTTCTTTTTTTTTTTTCTTTTGTTTTTGCGGAGTAATAAAACATAAAGTCTATCTTCTGATACGATGAACTAACGACATATTTTAATAAAATATTTGAAAACTTCTTGTGCAACAACGATCGAGAACTTTTAGACGAAATGTGCGCAAAACTTGGAGAAAGTATAATTAAAAAATTAATAAAGGGTATATCATGACTACATATGTCAATGGTATAAGCAGTTCTATCAACGTAATATACGACTTGAATACTATGCTATTGGCTGTTAACTCCTACACGTTCTTTCGTAAAACAATTCATTTCTGGTATAGCTAGTCGTAGAATAATGTTCGTACAACTTGAAAATAGGTAAAGCTTTCTAATCCCAAACTAGTGTTCTCGTGCACGCTTAAATTATTAAAAATCGAATCTATATTTTCACGTGAAAAAAGAAAGAAAAGAACATAAGTAATTCACGAGATTGAAGTAACAGGGGGAAAGAGATATCGGTCGAGCGGTGACCCGATTTTAACGTTTTAATGGTTAAAAGCGGATAGTAAACGAGCAAGGCAGCAGGCCATTTGGAGGGGGAATCGATACCAGAGAAACGATTTGCACCAAGTCGCGATACTTCGGACAATGAAATTTATCATCTAATTTTTTCTCCGATGGACGAAGGTAGTCTCTATGATCGTTCCTCCCTACAATCGCTAGTCACACGGTATAACGAATTGCACGGTGCCACTTAGGAGATTTTCTTGGAACGTGATGGAATGATTCTTAGGAACGGTCGTTTATACGGCTCTTTGCTGGATTCCATTAACCGGGCAGAAAGTTTTCCAGATAAAATATTAACCCGGAAATATTTTTGTACATTTGTAATAGCATAAAACGAGATAAAAATTACTATGGTGATATAAAATGGTATAATTATATTTCTTACATTTCGAAATCTCGAGTAATTTCGGTGTTAAACGTGTGCAACGTACTCGAAACTTGTGGACACGAAAGGTACAGAAACCAAGCGTTCCTCCCTTAGTGACATTTTTGTTCGAGTAACGAATATTGGGAAGTAGAAATTTCCCCTAACTACGTCTGAAAATGCAAAGTTTGGCCTTTAGTTGTTCTTCGCCTTGTTGGTTAAGTGCATGCTGTACGAGCAGAAATTTCGTAGATAGTAACAATCTAGAAGCTATTACGAACTTCATGGGTCTATTACGCGTCTGACTTTGAAGACACGTGTACCCATGGACGTTCTCCGACGGTGAAATCGAAATTTATGAATCTCCTACGTCTCCCAAACTGAGCTTATGGAACATACGTACTATTTAGGGCTCGTTAAGGGGTCTATTTGACATAATGCATGCACACAAAGCTATAACATTTGACTATAGTGAACGCCGCAGTATACCTGTTCGTTCGATTTTAATCAAAATGCTGAAAAAGTTTATTTACCTCCGCGGTAAAAATCGAACGTGATACACTGATGTTACTGATCAACTCCATAAATTGGAAAATACAAGAAACGTGATGGCGTTAGGAACATTATTTTTCTTTTTAATTCTTTTACAATTTGACAGTTTTCACGAATACATACATATTTAAAGATATTAATTACGTCTAGTAAATAGTCTAATAAATAAATTAATTCCCTTTTTAAATAACTAATAAACAAACAGGAGTTTAAATCGTTATAACATACATACACACACACAAATAAAACAGTCGAATAAAAATTGTTTTTTTATTCGTTGTTCTTGAAGGAAAAATTTATCCTAAACCGACATTAATCTATATGTATTTGTAAACTATGCAACGAAACGAGAAGTAAAACGGCCTGCTAAAAAGATTGAAAAAGCAGGATGGTAGCGGTAGAACGAATTCTCAATTGGAATCGAATCGTAATTATAGCGGTGTAATAAACGCGATTCAACGCATTGTTATTCAAGGCGCGCGGGCATCGATTTTACATTTCCCAAGGATTAGCCCACAGAAATGTCGACCTGCAGATGGAGACCGCGACAAACGTGAATCGTCCACAGCCCTCGACGACGGGATTAAATTGTCCGGGTATGACGGAAACTTCTCGACTTAATTAATTTGTCCCTCTACAATGCTGGCTGCGAGTAGCAGTTTAATTATCCTGCGAGTGTGCGTGCAAAAGTGTTTCGTAAGGCGCGATGATTCCGTGAAGCAAGGGACTCCCCGGTTCTCGAAATAGGATCGTCTATGGGGAAAGGATGTAGATATACGTGTCTTTGTATAAATGTGCTACACGAAAAGAATTTCTGAATATTTTACGCTAACAAGGTCTGCGTTTATATTTAACCTTCTGTTGGTTCGCGGCAGGGATTCTCGAATATCTTTGTGTTTGCACAAAATTACAATTTAAGATCCCTCATGGGCAATTGAATATAATTGAATATTACTAAGACAAATATTTTACAATTACCATATTATAAGTTACCATACTTTTCTTGCATAATAGTAACAGCTTTAGTCTTTGTTAATAAAATAAAATCGTGCAAGCGAATTTAAAAAGGAAGGGATATAAAATATTATAAATATTTAGGAAGAGTAGGAAACTTTCATTAGGAGAAAGTTTTAATTTATGAATTGATTTTTATACGTCTGAATTCGCGTTCAACTATATTGAATGAATTTATTTTTGAATATCAGCTGTTAAATTAATTGTGAAAATTATTAATCGATGGATAATATTTATGGAGGAATTATAGATTGTCTTTTCATAGAAGCTTTTGAAGTATTAAAGAAAGTCTGGTATCTGATATTATTCATTCACCATATTTATAAACTTGTTTAAGTATTAAAATCACAACATTGCTCGAGCAAACAGACAAGTTTCGAAGTTGACACCGAAGTAGCGAACGCCATTGTTTCTTCGTTCTACATAGTTCCAAGATTCTACATTTCTTCAACTTTACAATGAAAGTAACTTTCTCCTTTACGCTACGATAAGTCCATTCATTACCTCTCAATTATACGCGCGAAGTTAGCTAGCTGCGCAAGATACGCACAGAGAATTCGACTATTGCTTCGCGAATACTTGTTGCAGCACTTGAGACACCTGAATTGATTACAACTTCACAAAGTGAACACGGAAAGTGTACAATTCTACGACTGATTAAAACACGACATTCAAATTTTAAACTGTATATAATAAAAAATGTAAAAATTCAATAGTTACACAGTATCATTGAAATTCATAATATATGTCAATTCGAGAAATCAAGGTATTCTAACAAAATTATTTTCGAAGCCCGACTTACTCAATTTAGGATATTCACGAGGAATCACAGAAGTAAAAGTGTGGTGTCGCTAATATAAAACTTAATTTTATGGCTTCCTGAATTTTACATGCACCTTCTACAATCTTACCATACTGTCTTTGTTGATATTCGCGTTACTTCCGCTATTTTGAGGAAATCTACTTATGTATATGGGGGAATCTTAAAATTTAAATTTACATTCAGATTTTCAAGTCTAGATTTCATATCTTGGATTCCGACTTTCCTCTTACTATTTTAAAGTTCTCCTGTGAGTTACAGAAATCTATTGAAGCTATACATTTTCTCTATTTAATCATTGCGAATTACGATTCGTTATAATTATAAATGTGATACGTTTAAGTTTGCTCGTTTAATGAAAAAGAAAAAAATCGTTGTTTTATTAACGATGCATTTCCTGAAATAAAATACAATAAATTAACGTAATTAGTTCGTCATGTAAATGAAGTTGCAAAACTACAATTAGAATGTTATGAGAGTTGAATAGTACTGCGATAGAAAAAAAGATATCGCGTACCAAAGATTTTCCGCGGTTTAAATACTTTTAACGAATAATACAACTGCCTAACGACAAAGATACCGACAGAAACGGCGCTCCAGCTATAAAGCTCCTACTAGCTCACTTTATTCCAAGACCCCTTCATCCCAGAGATTACCATTTACATATTTAGAAGCCCAAACAATTTGCTTACTTTAACAACAGGTGATCTCGTAAATCAGGAATTTAACTAGCTAACATTGATTGGGAAAATATACAAGGCAATAAATTAACTGATAACGAACAATATTAAACTCGCTATATTCTGTGCCAATCGAAATGTGAAAATATTCGGTTCAGCTTCAAATATACAGAACCAATTTAATACACGATTTCTATTGTAAAATCTACAATAAATAAATGTTCTCTGTTGCTATTAACGGATGAAGAACGTAGATGAAAAACAGGAAAAATCATATTCCCCACTTTCTATAGAAAAACCGATTTTAAAAATTAATATGCTGACCAACAATTGCTTGAAATCTAACTACTCCTCAAACAACAATAATGATCGATAATTATCGATACAAGTATCGCCGCAATAACGTATGTATCCAAATCACAGAATACGCATTTTAAGCGGAAATTTATTTCGTATCAAGCACCCATGTGCACTCGTACCGGTACAAACGGATGTATCGCGTTAAATCAACGAGCAATAAGACTCGTTAACGCTTAATGGCGTGATCAAGAGTCCGCCGAAATGCGAGCAAATAATTTTTAAACGTTGAATATTGCCCGATCAGTCATTCGAAATGTTCGACGCTGTCGAAATTGGTCGGAGTTAATGAGCATCGTAGAAATTCGATGCATTTCGGTATTTCGATAGAATACGCGAAATAACTTTTGGAGGAATTGTTCTGTTCGCGCGTCGAATATTGAAAACGCAACTTAACCGCCTGTGCATCGAGGCCGTAGAACTGTTAAAGCGCGGCCATATAATTCCGCTCAAAAAGCAGAGAGCGAAAAGACGGAAGGAGGAGGAGGAGGATGGAAAACGAAAGTATCAAACATCCTCCGCATGATCCCATTTCCGCTCCCGTCGAACACGCTGCATCGCAGCCGAGGCCCTCATTAAAAAGTACGTGTTTGAGTTGCTCTCATCAGACGAGCCAACCTAATCTCTCGCGAGCACGACAAACGCGAAGCCGCTTTTTCAAACCTCTAAAAGTCCGCCGGCTGTGCATGACTTTTTCAAATGGCTTGACAGATAGCCTGAATCGGCCCTCGCAAACGCTATCGCGTTATCGTGTAAAACACGCGGAACCTATTGTTTTGAATTTTATCAAGGAGGACAACTTTGACGTGTCTGCAGAGAGTCAAATTTTACGATGGTGCCATATTTACGAAGGCTGGTTGTGAGACGCAGTAGCAAGATTTGGATTAGGTTCTGAAGTTCGTTGTTGAGTAATGATGTGGTTTATCAAACCCTTGAGTGATGTATGATTACGGGAACACCTACAGAAATTTCGTATGAAACATTTTAGAATTTCATTAGCACTTTAATGAGTCTCGGTTATCATGATTACATTCGCAAGAAGTGTCTGTACTAACGTAATGAAATCGAGAAATATACAAAAAGTACGGTCGATCAGTTTAGATTCTGACACGATGGAAATGAAATAACAGATACAGTAAAATAACTGGAGAAGAGAAATAATGAAAAGCTTTCACTTTATACGAAATAGCAGCAGGTGCCCTAATTCGTATGATTGATAGTACGCATCTTTTATATGACATGACAAAATGTTTTATCAAATTTTATTTTCACTCGACGTACTCGGTCAAAATTTCATGGAAATTTCTACAGTGATTTGAAAGAAAATGGTTCGTGAAATTCTAGAATTTTATGCTAACTATTAATACTTAATTACATCCTCTTAAAGCTAGTTAATATATTATAAAATAATAGCTTCCGTATGTAAGAACGAAGAGCGTGCATGGATTTTTAATTGTAGTAGAGCACTTATATACTGTCAATGTAGTGGAAATTTATCACTAAGAGAATTTATCGCGTGCGTTATGGGTTTAGAGCTCTCTTGAGGGACAACTACGATCGATGTTTCCCCGGAGAGTTCGCTTACTTTCATTTTTCTCTGCAACTTTGTACGCTGAACTAGTGCAGAAGGTATCTTTTAGATGATATTAAATCACTGACGAACAGAGAGTATCTACAATTACGCGGCTACTCGACAGACTTTAACTGAGTCAGGTTTTTTGCGTTCTGCACTGATCAAGTCAATCGGTTAAACTTTGTTCCAGTTGCTGTTTGACGTTTCATGATCGTTTTCGTCACTTCCATCAACGGACTCGTGGAACTATGCACAGCTTTTTTTCACAGTCCAAGAGCAAGAAAACAACTTTTTACTAACTCATATATTAATAAATAAATATTCATTACTGCAATACACTACGGTAAATTGCAAACAAGTAATTTAGATGTTAATTTTCATGGCCGCAAATATTGATTAGTCAAATAACATATAACCAAAGTTGGAATGTACAATAACATACTTAAAAAAAAAAAAAAAGGAAGAAAAAGACTGGAAAGTTTCGTCAATTTTACGAATGTTTTAAACTTAACATCAACGTATATATACGACATCCTTTGTGTATAAATGACCGAACCAAACGTACATACGTTATAGACTATTACCTTTAATGAAATAATTGCATGCATATGAACTTCCAATCAAATTAGGCGCGACAACTAGGATAAAATTTACGATTCACTGCTCCTCAAAATAAGCTAATTATTTCATGAATTAGATAACTGTGTGGTATGTTAAATAATTGTTTGATATATTAACAAATCAAAGTCGTTTTACTTATTGAACACGATAATTCATTGATATTTAGTGTAAAAGAAAAAATGTGTCAACGAACAAATATAATCGAGATGGCGTATTTCATAATTCTGATACAACTTCGAAGCACGAAGATACTCGAGCCACCGAAACCACTTTCCCAACGAAAATTTAAGCTGCCACGCCTTTTATTCTCTAAACGGCAACACTCTTAATGCGTTTACAATAAAGAATGGCCTTTCATTATACGGCGCATTAAGTGTTAACTAGCCTTATCGTAAACTAGATTTAAATGAACCTGATTACACAGAAGCCTCGCGGCAACTTGGTATAAAACGAGTTACGAGAACATCTTCCCAGCGTGCAACGACCGACTTTAATCGCGTCCGAGAAAAATAGTTTAACAATTAGCTCACCTACCCGAGTTGAATTAAAACGTAGCTTCACCGAGGTCCCTCCGATTCTACAATACTTTATTTCGTGAAAATTTCTACTTTCTACTTTCTCGATTTGTAATTTTCTTCCGCTACATTTTTCAGTCACTTTGAGGCATTCTCTTCTTTGGTACTTGTATAAAAAGACCTTCTTTTCTTCCTTTTTCTTGAATGAAAGTATCAAAAGCGTCCCTTTAGAAATAAAATGTCGGACGCTCGGGGATTGAGGGGACTTATGACGAAGATTCTTAAGAACTTTTAACTTCAAAATCCTTCTTCTTTCCTTTCTTTTTTCAATGACGTTTAGTAAAATTTCTTTATCAGGATAGTCGTGCCTCATTACAGACGCTAATGAAATTTAACATGTTTTACATGACACACAGTATTTATGAACATTCGGCAATTTTTACCTATTACAAATATTCAAATATTTTCTCAAGTCAATATATATCCAAAGTACAGAAGTCAACTTTCGAATCTACTTTACAACAGAACTATAAAATTCGCTATAAAATTCTTCGTTCTTCGAATCCATAAAACGCCTACCAACGCGTTCAATCCTTCCTTACTATACAAATTAGCAAAAGCACTTTAATCAACTTAAAGATCTACCGTCGACCTTTGTGATAACAAAAAGTTAAGCACGATTTTGCCTTTTTAATTAATAAAACCTCACGAAAGCCACAAAATTCCCACCCTTTAAAATTCAATATGAGAAATGGATATCCTTACACCATTGAACGCTATTCAATTTCACCCTGCAATTCAGCCTGCAGGTACAACCTTCCGCGTACTATGTCACGGAAACGCGGCTGTTTGCATGCGGCGGATGCCTATTTTCGATTCGCGGCAAGTAATTCGCGGAGAGACCGGTAAAAGAACCAAGGGGGAGAAGCAAACAATGCGTTGTTGCTTTTAACTAACATTGTGGGCTGACGGCGATTTTATTCGAAAGTCCCGCCACGGTGAAACGGCCACGGCGTCTAGGATCGATCTTATTGTTGGAAAGTGCATAAACTCGCATTTAAGATTCAATACGAACCCTCCACCGGACGCCAAACAATCGGTCAATTAGTAACGGCATTGGTACAGCGGCGAGATTAATTAAGCTACCCGTGGTTTAACACCCGGGCGAGGAAAATTGAACTGGGGCATTGATATCCATCCGTGTGGCGTTAGCCACAATATGAAGGATTTTATGCTCCACTTTTGCTGGAATTGAAGTCATTTATAGGGGTAATCATTGAGGGGCGATCTTTAAATGAGACGATAGATTCTGGTTAGTTAGTCCATAAATTATTACGCAGAGAAGATTTTTGTTTGGTTGAGGTATTTAGCAATTTTTGGAATAAGGTTGGAGTTGTTCAAAGTTTGAGAAAAAGACCTGTAGATCTGTAAATGTCGAGTGCATTTTTTTAGTCAAGAAACTTAAATTATTTTATGAAATTTCTTAGTCTAATATAGACACCAGAATTGCAACGAAAATTCGCGAATCAACCTTTACTGGATTTCGTGCAAACAGCAGAAAATTGGGCTCGATATGACACTAGAGGTTACAAGCGTAGGCAGGATTACCCATCGATTTATCGGTGTTGCTGAGTTAATGTTCAGCCTGATAATCCGCTAATGGTAGCTGATTATAATCTGACGCGACATTAGCAACTCCGCGAACACGAGAACGCTTGTCAATTGATGGATATCGTTTAGCACGAAAAGAATACCACCGGTGACAGCATACAGCGATTTACAATTACATTTCCGATGAAAGTAGCATGATTCGTGAAAAGCTGTCGGCATTATTAGCTTCTGTCGTTTCTATATTTAATCATAAGAAGCAATATCATTATATTGGGAAAAATTATCATTTTATGTTACTCGATCAACACAGATGTTTAATTCAATAACGGTATTATTCAATATATAATGGTATAACGGTCAATAACGGTTTAATTCAATAAGAATTACGGTGATCTTTCAACCGAACACTTCGTATACTTAATTTGGACAATATTTAGTTCTAACCGTGCAATATACAAGCGCCCATCGAGGTATATCAACCAAAAGACCATCATCCCCGTTCGTCGGATTTCCATAGTAACGTTTCTGCATTTTAATCTCCGTAACTCAATTAATTCAATCCGCGGCGACGAAGTTAATTCATTGTGCGACGTTTAATGTTCGTGCGGATGTTAATATTCATGGCTGGCGATTTTCTACTTCGCGGTCGGAACAACGTTTAGGGAAGAGGGTGTACCGAATCCTCTAATTAAAAGTAACGGCAGCAAAATTCTTTTGTGGACTGAACGCGAAGTGAAGAAACGATAATGGTAAAACATACCATCTTTGCCTTTGAAAATCTTTTCATATCGCGTACGCAAGTAAGCAAAATCGTGAAAATTATCGTTACTGGAAAGCGTAGAAAGCAAACTGGTTCGTAGCACGAAAATTTTCTTCTCTATTTTCAATGTCCTCGTTGTAAACTAGTTAACGAAAGTTATCGAGTTAAACATTTACTACAGAAAACTTTTATGTCCGTATCGTATGTCTACTAAACATTTCGCATGATGTATTCATAGGAAGTTCCTATTAGTGTTGGAACACTTTCTTCAATCATTGTACGTCGTTAACACCCGACTAAAAATCTGATCTGGAATTAAATATCGAAGATAGGGACAAGAAAATAATGTTCAGCGACCAGGGAAAGTATCTTCTGTGTCGCGATTAATTCACGAACACGCTTATCTTGGGTGTAACCTCGTCATTTCTTGACTGGCTACGAGCCAGGAGAACTGTCTGCTCTCGTACAACCCCATCTTGACGAGGGCTTGACACGCGATAAATAAGTAAACACCAACGAAACGCGGCAAACCAATTAGAGCGGGCGGACTTTGGGGAAATGCATTCCAGATTATGGTGCGCCGCTGAGAAATTCGTATTGAGGTGCTTTATCTATTAACATGCACTAAGTGCTTAGTTTGTTGGGAGATATTAAATTAGAACTGTGTCGTAAGACTTTCTTGCAAAGTAAATGTATATCTTGGATTTTCGTTTGTTCCTTCTACGCTTCTACTCCTATTCTTCTGCCTTTACCATCTTTTTGAAACGTGACATGAACGAGCAACACAGTTCATTCAACAACATAAGTCGGTTACGTAAGGTGTTAAATATATAAAACTTCTATTCGTATAAACTCGGTGCTGCTACGGTCCTCGAATTTTTCTATCTCGATCTCATTCTTGTTTCGCTAAAGAAAAATACTCTTAACGTTTTAGAAAAAGAACTTCGATCTCAAGGAGAATTTTAACAATAGAAAAACACGATTCGTCTCTCTGTTGGTCAAAAATTTGAGCCAAAAATAAATAGCAAAGATTAAAATCCGCATACGTTCTTCTGTGATCCCAAAAAACATCCTGATTGGCCAGAAAATAATGTGGAAGCAAAGCATATGTCATCCGCGCATCGATAGACAGAACAGTACATAGAGGCAGTGAAGAACGACAGAATATGGTCGACAATATCGAGGCAACGGGACGTGAATAACAAAATGTTGCACGCGCGACTGGAACGATGAAAACGGCCACGGGTCCACGTCAAGTTGGGGCCCGTAGGATCGGGAAAGTTAATCTGCCGCGACCAGAGATCCCGCTTGCTGATAACTCACCGCAAAACTATCGCGCTGCAGGGGAATGTATTGATTAATGAAACGAACGCTGGCGCATTGTCCATGAAGCGCTTCATTTCGTTCCCAACGATACACGTTCTTCGTAAAAACGCCAACGAATCAATCAAAACGCTTTTTCAACCGAGCGTTCGTTACGTGGCCACGCGATTCGAATCACATCCGCGTTGTTTATGACGAACATGCTAACAAAAACTCGAAGGATTATTGGCATGATCGAAAAATCAGAGTTAATGTACGGATGGTAAAAAAACTGTGGTGTTCGCTCCTGGACTTTCACAATTGAACTAATAACCAAACGAGTCTAGTGAATAGTACAAATCTCTTCATGTACTATACAATGTTACGTTCGATTTTGCAACGGAAAATGTAGGCCATCCTCGTTACTATACGCTTCAAATCGTTGAAAAATTAAAGTAACCACTCTTCACACTCAATATCGAATTTGTTGAATTTTCGCTACAAATATACAATTTTGATTTCAGTCACCAATTTTTACAATTCATCGACACATCACAAATCTCTCTACAAGATAAAAATTTATACGGTAGTAATACCAGATTGTCCCGAACTATTTTTAACAGATAATCCTATTTGCTTATTCTTTAATCTCATACATAGCTAGTACACTGCCGTTTAAAAGTAGCCTTCGGTAATCTTGAACAAAATACGACTTGATTGCAAAACTGCAGATCGATTACGAAACGGTCCATAACGCGAAACTAATTTCGACCATTAAACTCTCATTTCGTATAAATTATACGTTTTACCGACAGCGTGTGCGCTAGCAACGAATTAAAAGAAGAACTCAATAACTCTTCTTTGACCTACATTCGCGAAACACTTCATTCGACCACTCAACTGTCCCAGGAAAATTCCATCGAGTTCGATTCCCGAACGTCCCTTCATCCCATACTCGATGTCGCGCACACGTGAAAGCAACAGTGCATTCTTTGTAACCATCACGTAAATCCCTCCTTCGCGATCAGGCCAATTAACCTTCACAGGTGAAATAACGTGGACGATTAAGCTACTCGTGGGCGGAATAATTCGTCCGGTGGCAATTAGAGATCCCGTTGGCGAACGGCGCCATTGTTGGCCCCGACGCGACGTGCCGTTAGAACGCCGTTGAAAAACACCGAAGGAATTAGAAAACGTTAAGCCACGAGAGTTTTCATCCCGTGGACTGTGACAAGGCTGACGAACAACGGGTGCAGCACGACTCCACTCAATTGTTAGCCAACATCCACCGCATCGACTGCCAAATCTTAAAACTAACTCGAAACCACTTCGCGCAAGCTGCAAAGATAACGGAAAACAGCCTAATCTTCGGTTGCCTAGTACCAAATAATGAATATTACAAAAACACACTTACAACAGGCTACATCCCCCCGAAAGCGTTCTTATACCTAGATGAAAGAAACTATCTCCAAGATCAAAATAACATCCCGATAATTTACCACATAAAAAGAAAAATGGGGATTAAAACAATACTATACGAGGAAAACCTAAACGGGCAGATTGCAGACCCTAGGTGGAGATACAGCATGACCCTTCCCCAAAAAGACACAGAAGACAACCATAGAAGAAACACTAAAAAATATTGGTGGATACGGAAACCGTAAAATACAAAAGAAAGAGCCTCAGAACGGCTAATCCCAAACCCCCCGCCATATAGAATAGTACAAATACTATAAACATTGTAAATATTGTAAATATTGTAAATAATTATACTTGACACCCCTCCATT